>NC_091353.1:17376361-17566361 GCF_038502225.1 Cherax quadricarinatus
ATAAATTGTTTATCTTAAATGTTTCTCACAATTATATCACATAAATGTTAAACCTAAGACCCAATCTAACTCTGTTATTTTTTAAATACACTACCTAACAGAATACTCCATTCTACTGAATGTACAACAATGCATGCAACCATATGACCTGTCTTTGTAATACTCATTGTGCTTTATTGTTATCTGTTTACAATAATGTTTTATCACTGATTACATCACTGCTTAGTTAATCTTAAGTTAATTTTAAGCCTGCCCGTAATGCTATGCATACAAGTGGCTTTGGCATGCTTCTCTTACCTGTATTTTTTTGTACCTCTGTATGTATGTTCAAATTATAAAATAAATAAATAAATAAATGTGTATCATTGCAGTGGAGGATTACATGAAGGATACACTGGAGTCTCTGAGGATCTTTGAGAAGGAGTCCATCGTGACGTACCTGGCTCGTATCAACCGGGCTGAGGAGTGCAGCATTGATAATCGTGTGAAGAGAATGTCAGACAAGTGGGTGTCACTCAGATAATAATTAAATAACATTTTTGAGATTAGTGCTTTTCTTGTTAGAGTAGTACTGTATTGATGTTGTAAAAGATTTTAACCTTTAAACTGTCCAAACATAGATCTATGTTCACTCACGCAGCGCTCCAAATATTTTGAAAAATAATTTTTTTTTTTTTAAATTAAGAGCGCATTTTTAGAAATGTTATAGGACAAAAAAAAAATTTTAGGGCTGGTACTTGCCGAAATATAAGCCCACAAAGTTCTTGCTAAATGATGAGGTGTCGGCATCATGGAGCCGCTTGCAGAAACAATAAACATTTATCATTTTTTCCAATTCTTTTCTATTTTTTATTTTCATTGTTATGATAATAATGTTTTGTTGCAGATCTTTTGATTTCATAGCCAATTTTTGTTGAGACAAAAATATTTGGTACTGAATTGGTAATCACACTGTCACAAACACACATATTCACACTGATAGATGAATTTGTACACCTGGTTCAGTCACATACTATTGTTTATATATACATATGTATATGCAAGGTATATACAGGTCCCATTTATGTTTCTAAAATCCACCATTGTATGGTACTCCAAGAAGCATGTATTTATACAGAGTGCCACCCCACATTGCTGATATATGTATCGTGTGTCTTTTCGCACTTGGGGTCGCTGTGTAGTGTAAGCACTCGCAACACACTTTTTCTGAGAGTACTTCTTTGGAGTAGATGGTAATGGTATCAGGCAGCGACGTTAGGGATAATTTGGTCAGGCACTTTCCCTTCTTGTGGAGTGACAGGCCACTGTTGTGGGGTGACAGGTTGCTGTGGAGTGACAGATACAGGTGTTGTGCCATACTTTTTCGCTATCTGCTTGACAACATTGAGGGTGAATTCCGCATATCGTTGTCGCTTCCCTGTCATTATTTCATACATGTTGAAGGCATTGAGCATTGCAATGTATACAAGGTGGAAAAACACTTTTATATACCACTTGCAACTCCTACGCACACAGTCAACAAATCCTATCATCATGTCACACTTATCGACTAGTCGCATATTGTTCGTATAGTCGATGAGAGCAGCTGGCTTTACAATAGGTTCATTGTTGTACTTGCTCAGTCTGTCTGTACCATCTCATTTCTGTGGATGGTTGACAGCAATGTCACGTCCCGTTTGTCATGCCACGTCAGTACCATGATGTCATTGGCATGAAACACTTGCACTACACTTCCTCCAGTTAACCTTAGCATATGTTTTCTTCTTTTTCTCACTGTTCCACATATATCAGTATTGTTCACACATAGGAAATCAGCGAGCATAGGTCTTGTATACTAGTTGTCTATGTACAATGTATGGCCCTTGCCAAGGTATGGCTGCATCATCTTGTGAACAACATCACCAGAAATGCCCAACATGCGTCTGGTATCATCGCGTGTGCTTTTCCCTGTGTAGTTAATGACATCCAACACAAGACCAGTCTCACAGTCACACATAACAAAGAGTTTTATACCAAAGCAATTACGTTTGCTTGGTATATATTGTTGGAATGACAGTCGTCCCTTGAACAGAATCAAGGACTCGTCAGCAACAATATTCTTGAATGGATAAAAGTAGGCACTGAATTTTTGCTTTAGATACATAAACAATTCCCTGATTTTGTATAGGAGGTCATTTCGGTTTGGAGTATTCCTGTCTGCGAAGTTCAATATTCATAGCAACAGAGTGAATCTGTTGCAGGGGAGGAGATCATGGAAGACTGGAGTACTGATGAAGTGGTCTGTGGACAGTAGTGTGCTATATTGTTCTTATAGGTGTATGGCATAAGCATGATTGTGCCAAGGAATAAATACATTTCAGCCACAGTTGTATCTTTCCACCTGCGCAGCCGTGACGATTCTGAAACATCTGTGTGGTGCATTGTATAATGGTAGTACATATTGGTCTGGATAACAATCAGGTTCATTATTGGTTCATCAAATTATAGTTGAAAATAGTCTAACTCTGTAGACTCATTTGTGATAGGACAATGTGGCATGATACCACTTCCACTGGCATCAAAATTGAAAGGATGTGGCATGAATAGTGTACTTTCTGTCCATTTCCATTTGCGATCAGATGGTGCAGGGTGGACCTATGGCATGGGGCGTGGGGGAGCAGGAGGGGGGATGGGAGTGGAGGCAGCACATGGTTGAGAGGGTACCGGGCGGTCCTTTGTCTGCCCACCCACTGTGCCACGAGGTCCAGGCACCATGCCACCAATCTCCTTCCTCCATCCCAGCATATTCACCTTCATGATCACTGTCACTATCACTAGCTGGGGTTTCGGATCGTGACCTGCCACGACCCTTGCCACTGACTACATATGGCACACTGCCTGAACGTAGGTTACGACACCTAAAAGTACGTTTCACTGGGGAATAATGATAATCACTGTCACTTGACAAATCCTCTATCGGCATGAAATCGATTTCATCATCATCACTAATATCACTTTTACTATCGTCATCACTGTAATGCTTGGAAAATTATAATTTCCTCTTGCAGAGTTGCCTTTGGGTAGTAACACTAGCAACCCCAGAGGTACTTGGCTGAGGGTCTGGTATGGCCACACTGGCCACCCCAGAGGTGATGGGCTGAGGGTCATCTAGGTTATCATCAATATTTTCACTAATTATTTGAACATTAGTGACTATATCAGTGTCAAATTCACTAACCTCACATTCTGTTACACTTTCTGAGAATATGCTGAGGCATGAGTGAATCATGGGGGTTTGCCATGATGTTAACCCAAGAAGGAGCTGAAACTAACTGGTGCTACCACACGGTACCCCAGCATCAGCGAATTTTTTCACACTGCACACACTTAAGGCATAGACCCATTCTCTCATGTCTAGAAGACTCAGGCCTATCGTGCCAAATTTGAAGGAATGAAAAATAAAACGTTGATCTATGTTCAGAGCGCTACGCGTGCAAACGTAGATCTACGTTTGGAGAGTTTAAGGGTACCTTGAGTTACAAGCTTAATTTGTTCCAGAAGGCTGTTCGAGTGCCAATACCGAATGAATTTGTTCCCATAAGGAATAATGCAAATTAGATTAGTCCATTTCAGACCCCCAAAAATACACTTACAAAAGCACTTACAAAAATACACTTACATAATTGTTCGAGTTGGGAGCTGTTCGAAACTCGAGGTACCGCTGTACTTTCTTCTGTTGCAGACCATGAGAATAAGCGGGATGAAAAATAAATACAGCAGAGTTCCAAATATATGACTTGGTTGGGTCTTAAATAATTTTGTAAATTTAGGTTGGACTTAAGATTATGACTAGAATTGAAAAAGAAAAAACTTGCCTACATAAACATGTATATGACTAAATGTGTTATTTATCAAAATCATTTTGTTGCAGACTCGTGTTGCTAAATCACCAAAAATTTCCCGATACCCTTCAGTTAAATCTGTTTAAATTAACACTTTATCACCACTTAAAACACACATGCCTTCAGCCTCTAAATTACTTGTATAAAACTTAAAGCAGTGCATTAAATTTAGGCCTAAATACATGTAGATATTTTCTTTGCTTTACCATCTTTTCTGATACAATGGGTGAATAAAATAGATACAGTACCTTTCTAGGTATGGTACCTGTATCATGCACAGTTGCTGCACTAATATTATCTCTAGGTATTAGGTTAAGTCTGCTCAAAATGCCTTGGCATGTTAGTGACTTTCTTGGTACTAATCAAATTATGAAATGTAAAGGCACATTGTATCCTTTGCACAGAAATAAACTTTTGTTTTGTTTATGTTTTGTTAATGTTAAAACATAAGTGGAGGGAACACAGGAACAGGCCTACTGGCCTATACTAGGCAGGTTCTTAGAACATTAAAAATGGCTTCCACTTTTATACACAATATTACTTTCTTCCCAGTGTTAACAATTGGCTTCCTCTTCTTATTAAACAATACAGTGTATAGAAGCCATTCCAAGGGTATGATAACAAGGTCAAATAAACAAAATTTATTGCTATAAAATGGAGTATAATATGACTCATGAAATCGTAATGACTCTATTGCACACAAACCGTACCACGGGCAGGACTTGAACCCACGGTCAGGGAGTCATAAAACTCAAACCAGACATGTTAACTACTGGGTTGAAACCCTGCCCATGGTATGGTTTGGACTACAGTATATAATACAATTATATACTGACTCGTAATAGTGACCACACACCCATGGTGTGGGTGGTAGTGACCACACACCCATGGTGTGGGTGGTAGTGACCACACACCCATGGTGTGGGTGGTAGTGACCACACACCCATGGTGTGGGTGGTAGTGACCACACACCCATGGTGTGGGTGGTAGTGACCACACACCCATGGTGTGGGTGGTAGTGACCACACACCCATGGTGTGGGTGGTAGTGACCACACACCCATGGTGTGGGTGGTAGTGACCACACACCCATGGTGTGGGTGGTAGTGACCACACACCCATGGTGTGGGTGGTAGTGACCACACACCCATGGTGTGGGTGGTAGTGACCACACACCCATGGTGTGGGTGGTAGTGACCACACACCCATGGTGTGGGTGGTAGTGACCACACACCCATGGTGTGGGTGGTAGTGACCACACACCCATGGTGTGGGTGGTAGTGACCACACACCCATGGTGTGGGTGGTAGTGACCACACACCCATGGTGTGGGTGGTAGTGACCACACACCCATGGTGTGGGTGGTAGTGACCACACACCCATGGTGTGGGTGGTAGTGACCACACACCCATGGTGTGGGTGGTAGTGACCACACACCCATGGTGTGGGTGGTAGTGACCACACACCCATGGTGTGGGTGGTAGTGACCACACACCCATGGTGTGGGTGGTAGTGACCACACACCCATGGTGTGGGTGGTAGTGACCACACACCCATGGTGTGGGTGGTAGTGACCACACACCCATTGTGTGGGTGGTAGTGACCACACACCCATGGTGTGGGTGGTAGTGACCACACACCCATGGTGTGGGTGGTAGTGACCACACACCCATGGTGTGGTAGGTAGTGACCACACACCCATGGTGTGGGTGGTAGTGACCACACACCCATGGTGTGGGTGGTAGTGACCACACACCCATGGTGTGGGTGGTAGTGACCACACACCCATGGTGTGGGTGGTAGTGACCACACACCCATGGTGTGGGTGGTAGTGACCACACACCCATGGTGTGGGTGGTAGTGACCACACACCCATGGTGTGGGTGGTAGTGACCACACACCCATGGTGTGGGTGGTAGTGACCACACACCCATGGTGTGGGTGGTAGTGACCACACACCCATGGTGTGGGTGGTAGTGACCACACACCCATGGTGTGGGTGGTAGTGACCACACACCCATGGTGTGGGTGGTAGTGACCACACACCCATGGTGTGGGTGGTAGTGACCACACACCCATGGTGTGGGTGGTAGTGACCACACACCCATGGTGTACGTGGTAGTTACCACACACCCAAGGTGTGGGTGGCAGTGACCACACACCCATGGTGTGGATGGCAGTGACCACACACCCATGGTGTGGGTGGTAGTGACCACACACCCATGGTGTGGATGGTAGTGACCACACACCCATGGTGTGGATGGTAGTGACCACACACCCATGGTGTGGGTGGTAGTGACCACACACCCATGGTGTGGGTGGTAGTGACCACACACCCATGGTGTGGGTGGTAGTGACCACACACCCATGGTGTGGATGGTAGTGACCACACACCCATGGTGTGGATGGTAGTGACCACACACCCATGGTGTGGATGGTAGTGACCACACACCCATGGTGTGGGTGGTAGTTACCACACACCCATGGTGTGGATGGTAGTGACCACACACCCATGGTGTGGGTGGTAGTTACCACACACCCATGGTGTGGATGGTAGTGACCACACACCCATGGTGTGGGTGGTAGTTACCACACACCCATGGTGTGAATGGTAGTGACCACACACCCATGGTGTGGGTGGTAGTTACCACACACCCATGGTGTGGATGGTAGTGACCACACACCCATGGTGTGGGTGGTAGTGACCACACACCCATGGTGTGGATGGTAGTGACCACACACCCATGGTGTGGGTGGTAGTGACCACACACCCATGGTGTGGGTGGTAGTGACCACACACCCATGGTGTGGGTGGTAGTGACCACACACCCATGGTGTGGGTGGTAGTGACCACACACCCATGGTGTGGATGGTAGTGACCACACACCCATGGTGTGGATGGTAGTGACCACACACCCATGGTGTGGGTGGTAGTGACCACACACCCATGGTGTGGGTGGTAGTGACCACACACCCATGGTGTGGGTGGTAGTGACCACACACCCATGGTGTGGATGGTAGTGACCACACACCCATGGTGTGGGTGGTAGTGACCACACACCCATGGTGTGGACCACACACCCATGGTGTGGATGGTAGTGACCACACACCCATGGTGTGGGTGGTAGTGACCACACACCCATGGTGTGGATGGTAGTGACCACACACCCATGGTGTGGGTGGTAGTGACCACACACCCATGGTGTGGGTGGTAGTGACCACACACCCATGGTGTGGGTGGTAGTGACCACACACCCATGGTGTGGGTGGTAGTGACCACACACCCATGGTGTGGGTGGTAGTGACCACACACCCATGGTGTGGATGGTAGTGACCACACACCCATGGTGTGGGTGGTAGTGACCACACACCCATGGTGTGGGTGGTAGTGACCACACACCCATGGTGTGGGTGGTAGTGACCACACACCCATGGTGTGGGTGGTAGTGACCACACACCCATGGTGTGGGTGGTAGTGACCACACACCCATGGTGTGGGTGGTAGTGACCACACACCCATGGTGTGGGTGGTAGTGACCACACACCCATGGTGTGGGTGGTAGTGACCACACACCCATGGTGTGGATGGTAGTGACCACACACCCATGGTGTGGATGGTAGTGACCACACACCCATGGTGTGGGTGGTAGTGACCACACACCCATGGTGTGGGTGGTAGTGACCACACACCCATGGTGTGGATGGTAGTGACCACACACC
Source organism: Cherax quadricarinatus (assembly GCF_038502225.1). Taxonomy (NCBI): domain Eukaryota; kingdom Metazoa; phylum Arthropoda; class Malacostraca; order Decapoda; family Parastacidae; genus Cherax; species Cherax quadricarinatus. Next base: position 17,383,962 of record NC_091353.1, read on the forward strand.
CATGGTGTGGATGGTAGTGACCACACACCCATGGTGTGGATGGTAGTGACCACACACCCATGGTGTGGATGGTAGTGACCACACACCCATGGTGTGGGTGGTAGTGACCACACACCCATGGTGTGGATGGTAGTGACCACACACCCATGGTGTGGATGGTAGTGACCACACACCCATGGTGTGGGTGGTAGTGACCACACACCCATGGTGTGGGTGGTAGTGACCACACACCCATGGTGTGGGTGGTAGTTACCACACACCCATGGTGTGGATGGTAGTGACCACACACCCATGGTGTGGGTGGTAGTGACCACACACCCATGGTGTGGATGGTAGTGACCACACACCCATGGTGTGGGTGGTAGTGACCACACACCCATGGTGTGGATGGTAGTGACCACACACCCATGGTGTGGGTGGTAGTGACCACACACCCATGGTGTGGATGGTAGTGACCACACACCCATGGTGTGGATGGTAGTGACCACACACCCATGGTGTGGGTGGTAGTGACCACACACCCATGGTGTGGGTGGTAGTGACCACACACCCATGGTGTGGGTGGTAGTGACCACACACCCATGGTGTGGATGGTAGTGACCACACACCCATGGTGTGGGTGGTAGTGACCACACACCCATGGTGTGGGTGGTAGTGACCACACACCCATGGTGTGGGTGGTAGTGACCACACACCCATGGTGTGGGTGGTAGTGACCACACACCCATGGTGTGGGTGGTAGTGACCACACACCCATGGTGTGGGTGGTAGTGACCACACACCCATGGTGTGGGTGGTAGTGACCACACACCCATGGTGTGGGTGGTAGTGACCACACACCCATGGTGTGGGTGGTAGTGACCACACACCCATGGTGTGGGTGGTAGTGACCACACACCCATGGTGTGGGTGGTAGTGACCACACACCCATGGTGTGGGTGGTAGTGACCACACACCCATGGTGTGCATGGTAGTGACCACACACCCATGGTGTGGGTGGGTGGTAGTGACCACACACCCATGGTGTGGGTGGTAGTGACCACACACCCATGGTGTGGGTGGTAGTGACCACACACCCATGGTGTGGATGGTAGTGACCACACACCCATGGTGTGGGTGGTAGTGACCACACACCCATGGTGTGGATGGTAGTGACCACACACCCATGGTGTGGGTGACCACACACCCATGTAGTAGTGACCACACACCCATTATGTGGGTGGTAGTGACCACACACCCATGGTGTGGGTGGTAGTGACCACACACCCATGGTGTGGGTGGTAGTGACCACACACCCATGGTGTGGATGGTAGTGACCACACACCCATGGTGTGGATGGTAGTGACCACACACCCATGGTGTGGGTGGTAGTGACCACACACCCATGGTGTGGGTGGTAGTGACCACACACCCATGGTGTGGATGGTAGTGACCACACACCCATGGTGTGGGTGGTAGTGACCACACACCCATGGTGTGGATGGTAGTGACCACACACCCATGGTGTGGATGGTAGTGACCACACACCCATGGTGTGGATGGTAGTGACCACACACCCATGGTGTGGGTGGTAGTGACCACACACCCATGGTGTGGGTGGTAGTGACCACACACCCATGGTGTGGATGGTAGTGACCACACACCCATGGTGTGGGTGGTAGTGACCACACACCCATGGTGTGGGTGGTAGTGACCACACACCCATGGTGTGGGTGGTAGTGACCACACACCCATGGTGTGGATGGTAGTGACCACACACCCATGGTGTGGATGGTAGTGACCACACACCCATGGTGTGGGTGGTAGTGACCACACACCCATGGTGTGGGTGGTAGTGACCACACACCCATGGTGTGGGTGGTAGTGACCACACACCCATGGTGTGGATGGTAGTGACCACACACCCATGGTGTGGGTGGTAGTTACCACACACCCATGGTGTGGGTGGTAGTGACCACACACCCATGGTGTGGGTGGTAGTTACCACACACCCATGGTGTGGGTGGTAGTGACCACACACCCATGGTGTGGGTGGTAGTTACCACACACCCATGGTGTGGGTGGTAGTGACCACACACCCATGGTGTGGGTGGTAGTGACCACACACCCATGGTGTGGGTGGTAGTGACCACACACCCATGGTGTGGGTGGTAGTGACCACACACCCATGGTGTGGGTGGTAGTGACCACACACCCATGGTGTGGGTGGTAGTGACCACACACCCATGGTGTGGGTGGTAGTCACCACACACTCATGGTGTGGTTGTAGTTACCACACACCCATGGTGTGGGTGGCAGTCAGCACACGCTCATGGTGTGGGTGGTAGTGACCACACACCCATGGTGTGTGGATGGTAGTAGACCACACACCCATGGTGTGGATGGTAGTAACCACACACCCATGGTGTGGATGGTAGTGACCACACACCCATGGTGTGGGTGGTAGTGGGTGTGTAGTGACCACACACCCATGGTGTGGGTGGTAGTGACCACACACCCATGGTGTGGATGGTAGTGACCACACACCCATGGTGTGGATGGTAGTGACCACACACCCATGGTGTGGATGGTAGTGACCACACACCCATGGTGTGGGTGGTAGTTACCACACACCCATGGTGTGGATGGTAGTGACCACACACCCATGGTGTGGGTGGTAGTTACCACACACCCATGGTGTGGATGGTAGTGACCACACACCCATGGTGTGGGTGTTAGTTACCACACACCCATGGTGTGAATGGTAGTGACCACACACCCATGGTGTGGGAGGTAGTGACCACACACCCATGGTGTGGATGGTAGTGACCACACACCCATGGTGTGGGAGGTAGTGACCACACACCCATGGTGTGGATGGTAGTGACCACACACCCATGGTGTGGGTGGTAGTGACCACACACCCATGGTGTTGATGGTAGTGACCACACACCCATGGTGTGGGTGGTAGTGACCACACACCCATGGTGTGTATGGTAGTGACCACACACTCATGGTGTGGATGGTAGTGACCACACACCCATGGTGTGGGTGGTAGTGACCACACACCCATGGTGTGGGTGGTAGTGACCACACACCCATGGTGTGGGTGGTAGTGACCACACACCCATGGTGTGGGTGGTAGTGACCACACACCCATGGTGTGGATGGTAGTGACCACACACCCATGGTGTGGATGGTAGTGACCACACACCCATCGTGTGGATGGTAGTGACCACACACCCATGGTGTGGATGGTAGTGACCACACACCCATGGGGTGGGTGGTAGTTACCACACACCCATGGTGTGGATGGTAGTGACCACACACCCATGGTGTGGGTGGTAGTTACCACACACCCATGGTGTGGATGGTAGTGACCACACACCCATTTTGTGGGTGGTAGTTACCACACACCCATGGTGTGGATGGTAGTGACCAAACACCCATGGTGTGGGTGGTAGTTACCACACTCCCATGGTGTGGATGGTAGTGACCACACACCCATGGTGTGTGTGGTAGTGACCACACACCCATGGTGTGGATGGTAGTGACCACACACCCATGGTGTGGGTGGTAGTGACCACACACCCATGGTGTGAATGGTAGTGACCACACACCCATGGTGTGGATGGTAGTGACCACACACCCATGGTGTGGGTGGTAGTGACCACACACCCATTGTGTGGTAGTGACCACACACCCATGGTGTGGGTGGTAGTGACCACACACCCATGGTGTGGGTGGTAGTGACCACACACCCATGGTGTGGGTGGTAGTGACCACACACCCATGGTGTGGGTGGTAGTGACCACACACCCATGGTGTGGGTGGTAGTGACCACACACCCATGGTATGGGTGGTAGTTACCACACACCCATGGTGTGGGTGGAAGTGACCACACACCCATGGTGTGGGTGGTAGTGACCACACACCCATGGTGTGGGTGGTAGTGACCACACACCCATGGTGTGGATGGTAGTTACCACACACCAATGGTGTGGATGGTAGTGACCACACCCATGGTGTGGATGGTAGTGACCACACACCCATGGTGTGGGTGGTAGTTACCACACACCCATGGTGTGGGTGGTAGTGACCACACACCTATGGTGTGGGTGGAAGTGACCACACACCCATGGTGTGGGTGGTAGTGACCACACACCCATGGTGTGGGTGGTAGTGACCACACACCCATGGTGTGGGTGGTAGTCACCACACACCCATGGTGTGGGTGGTAGTCACCACACACCCATGTTGTGGGTGGTAGTCACCACACACCCATCGTGTGGGTGGTAGTGACCACACACCCATGGTGTGGATGGTAGTGACCACACACCCATGGTGTAGGTGGTAGTAACCACACACCCATGGTGTGGGTGGTAGTGACCACACACCCATGGTGTGGATGGTAGTGACCACACACCCATGGTGTGGGTGGTAGTGACCACACACCCAAGGTGTGGATGGTAGTGATCACACCCCCATGGTGTGGATGGTAGTGACCACACACCCATGGTGTGGATGGTAGTGACCACACACCCATGGTGTGGGTGGTAGTGACCACACACGAATGGTGTGGGTGGTAGTGACCACACACCCATGGTGTGGGTGGTAGTGGCCACACACCCATGGTGTAGGTGGTAGTGACCACACACCCATGGTGTGGATGGTAGTGACCACATACCCATGGTGTGGATGGTAGTGACCACACACCCATGGTGTGGGTGGTAGTGACCACACACCCATGGTGTGGGTGGTAGTTACCACACACCTATGGTGTGGATGGTAGTGACCACACACCCATGGTGTGGGTGGTAGTTACCACACACCCATGGTGTGGATGGTAGTGACCACACACCCATGGTGGGGGTGGTAGTTACCACACACCCATGGTGTGAATGGTAGTGACCACACACCCATGGTGTGGGTGGTAGTTACCACACACCCATGGTGTGGATGGTAGTGACCACACACCCATGGTGTGGGTGGTAGTGACCACACACCCATGGTGTGGGTGGTAGTGACCACACACCCATGGTGTAGGTGGTAGTGACCACACACCCATGGTGTGGGTGGTAGTCACCACACACCCATGGTGTGGGTGGTAGTCACCACACACCCATGTTGTGGGTGGTAGTCACCACACACCCATCGTGTGGGTGGTAGTCACCACACACCCATCGTGTGGGTGGTAGTGACCACACACCCATGGTGTGGATGGTAGTGACCACACACCCATGGTGTAGGTGGTAGTAACCACACACCCATGGTGTGGGTGGTAGTGACCACACACCCATGGTGTGGATGGTAGTGACCACACACCCATGGTGTGGGTGGTAGTGACCACACACCCAAGGTGTGGATGGTAGTGATCACACCCCCATGGTGTGGATGGTAGTGACCACACACCCATGGTGTGGATGGTAGTGACCACACACGAATGGTGTGGGTGGTAGTGACCACACACCCATGGTGTGGGTGGTAGTGACCACACACCCATGGTGTAGGTGGTAGTGACCACACACCCATGGTGTGGATGGTAGTGACCACATACCCATGGTGTGGATGGTAGTGACCACACACCCATGGTGTGGGTGGTAGTGACCACACACCCATGGTGTGGGTGGTAGTTACCACACACCCATGGTGTGGATGGTAGTGACCACACACCCATGGTGTGGGTGGTAGTTACCACACACCCATGGTGTGGATGGTAGTGACCACACACCCATGGTGTGGGTGGTAGTTACCACACACCCATGGTGTGGATGGTAGTGACCACACACCCATGGTGTGGGTGGTAGTGACCACACACCCATGGTATGGGTGGTAGTGACCACACACCCATGGCGTGGGTGGCAGTGACCACATGGTGTGGGTGGTAGTGACCACACCCCATGGTTTGGGTGGTAGTGACCACACACCCATGGTGTGGGTGGTAGTGACCACACACCCATGGTGTGGGTGGTAGTGACCACACACCCATGGTGTGGGTGGTAGTGACCACACACCCATGGTGTGGGTGGTAGTGACCACACACCCATGGTGTGGGTGGTAGTGACCACACACCCATGGTGTGGGTGGTAGTGACCACACACCCATGGTGTGGATGGTAGTGACCACACACCCATGGTGTGGATGGTAGTAACCACACACCCATGGTTTGGGTGGTAGTGACCACACACCCATGGTGTGGGTGGTAGTGACCACACACCCATGGTGTGGGTGGTAGTGACCACACACCCATGGTGTGGGTGGTAGTTACCACACACCCATGGTGTGGGTGGTAGTCACCACATACTCATGGTGTGGGTGGTAGTCACTACACACCCATGGTGTGGGTGGTAGTTACCACACACCCATGGTGTGGGTGGTAGTGACCACACACCCATGGTGTGGGTGGTAGTGACCACACACCCATGGTGTGGGTGGTAGTGACCACACACCCATGGTGTGGATGGTAGTGACCACACACCCATGGTGTGGGTGGTAGTGACCACACACCCATGGTGTGGATGGTAGTGATAGTGTGGACCACACACCCATGGTGTGGGTGGTAGTGACCACACACCCATGGTGTGGTTGGTAGTGACCACACACCCATGGTGTGGGTGGTAGTTACCACACACCCATGGTGTGGGTGGTAGTTACCACACACTCATGGTGTGGGTGGTAGTCACCACACACTCATGGTGTGGGTGGTAGTTACCACACACTCAATTGTGTGGGTGGTAGTCACCACACACCCATGGTGTCGGTGGTAGTCACCACACACCCATGGTGTGGGTGGTAGTTACCACACACTCAATTGTGTGGGTGGTAGTCACCACACACCCATGGTGTCGGTGGTAGTCACCACACACCCATGGTGTGGGTGGTAGTCACCACACACTCATGGTGTGGGTGGTAGTTACCACACACTCATGGTGTGGGTGGTAGTTACCACACACTCATGGTGTGGGTGGTAGTTACCACACACTCATGGTGTGGGTGGTAGTTGCCACACACTCATGGTGTGGGTGGTAGTTACCACACACTCATGGTGTGGGTGGTAGTCACCACACACTCATGGTGTGGGTGGTAGTTACCACACACTCATGGTGTGGGTGGTAGTTGCCACACACTCATGGTGTGGGTGGTAGTTGCCACACACTCATGGTGTGGGTGGTAGTTGCCACACACTCATGGTGTGGGTGGTAGTCACCACACACTCATGGTGTGGGTGGTAGTTACCACACACTCATGGTGTGGGTGGTAGTTACCACACACTCATGGTGTGGGTGGTAGTTACCACACACTCATGGTGTGGGTGGTAGTTACCACACACTCATGGTGTGGGTGGTAGTTACCACACACTCATGGTGTGGGTGGTAGTTACCACACACTCATGGTGTGGGTGGTAGTTACCACACACTCATGGTGTGGGTGGTAGTCACCACACACTCATGGTGTGGGTGGTAGTCACCACACACTCATGGTGTGGGTTTTAGTTACCACATTCCCATGGTGTGGGTGGTAGTCACCACATACCCATGGTGTGGGTGGTAGTCACCACATACCCATGGTGTGGGTGGTAGTCACCACATACCCATGGTGTGGGTGGTAGTCACCACATACCCATGGTGTGGGTGGTAGTCACCACATACCCATGGTGTGGGTGGTAGTCACCACATACCCATGGTGTGGGTGGTAGTCACCACATACCCATGGTGTGGGTGGTAGTCACCACATACCCATGGTGTGGGTGGTAGTCACCACATACCCATGGTGTGGGTGGTAGTCACCACATATCCATGGTGTGGGTGGTAGTCACCACATATCCATGGTGTGGGTGGTAGTCACCACATATCCATGGTGTGGGTGGTAGTCACCACATATCCATGGTGTGGGTGGTAGTCACCACATACCCATGGTGTGGGTGGTAGTCACCACATATCCATGGTGTGGGTGGTAGTCACCACATACCCATGGTGTGGGTGGTAGTCACCACATACCCATGGTGTGGGTGGTAGTCACCACATACCCATGGTGTGGGTGGTAGTCACCACATATCCATGGTGTGGGTGGTAGTCACCACATACCCATGGTGTGGGTGGTAGTCACCACATACCCATGGTGTGGGTGGTAGTCACCACATATCCATGGTGTGGGTGGTAGTCACCACATACCCATGGTGTGGGTGGTAGTCACCACATACCCATGGTGTGGGTGGTAGTCACCACATATCCATGGTGTGGGTGGTAGTCACCACATACCCATGGTGTGGGTGGTAGTCACCACATACCCATGGTGTGGGTGGTAGTCACCACATACCCATGGTGTGGGTGGTAGTCACCACATACCCATGGTGTGGGTGGTAGTCACCACATACCCATGGTGTGGGTGGTAGTCACCACATATCCATGGTGTGGGTGGTAGTCACCACATATCCATGGTGTGGGTGGTAGTCACCACATACCCATGGTGTGGGTGGTAGTCACCACATATCCATGGTGTGGGTGGTAGTCACCACATACCCATGGTGTGGGTGGTAGTCACCACATACCCATGGTGTGGGTGGTAGTCACCACATATCCATGGTGTGGGTGGTAGTCACCACACACCCATGGTGTGGGTGGTAGTCACCACACACCCATGGTGTGGGTGGTAGTTACCACACACTCATGGTGTGGGTGGTAGTCACTCCATACCCATGGTGTGGGTGGTAGTCACCACATACCCATGGTGTGGGTGGTAGTCACCACATACCCATGGTGTGGGTGGTAGTCACCACATACCCATGGTGTGGGTGGTAGTCACCACATACCCATGGTGTGGGTGGTAGTCACCACATATCCATGGTGTGGGTGGTAGTCACCACACACCCATGGTGTGGGTGGTAGTCACCACACACCCATGGTGTGGGTGGTAGTTACCACACACCCATAATGTGGGTGGTAGTCACCACACACCCATGGTGTGGGTTGAAGTGACCACACACCCATGGTTTGGGTGGTAGATACCACACACCCATGGTGTGGGTGGTAGTTACCTCACACCCATGGTGTGGGTGGTACTTACCACACACCCATGGTGTGGGTGGTAGTCACCACACACCCATGGTGTGGGTGGTAGTCACCATACACCCATGGTGTGGGTGGTAGTCACCACACACCCATGGTGTGGGTGGTAGTTACCACACACTCATGGTGTGGGTGGTAGTCACCACACACCCATGGTGTGGGTGGTAGTTACCACTCACCCATGGTGTGGGTGGTAGTCACTGCATACCCATGGTGTGGGTGGTAGTTACCACACACCCATGGTGTGGGTGGTAGTCACCACACACCCATGGTGTGGGTGGTAGTTACCACACACCCATGGTGTGGGTGGTAGTCACCACACACCCATGGTGTGGGTGGTAGTGACCACACACCCATGGTGTGGGTGGTAGTGACCACACACTCATGGTGTGGGTGGTAGTTACCACACACCCATGGTGTGTGTGGTAGTTACCACACACCCATGGTGTGGGTGGTAGTGACCACACACCCATGGTGTGGGTGGTAGTCACCACACGCTCATGGTGTGGGTGGTAGTGACCACACACCCATGGTGTGGGTGGTAGTGACCACACACCCATGGTGTGGGTGGTAGTTTCCACACACTCATGGTGTGGGTGGTAGTCACCACACACCCATGGTGTGGGTGGTAGTTACCACACACTCATGGTGTGGGTGGTAGTTACTACACACTCATGGTGTGGGTGGTAGTTACCACACACTCGTGGTGTGGGTGGTAGTCACCACACACTCATGGTGTGGGTGGTAGTTACCACACACTCATGGTGTGGGTGGTAGTCACCACACACTCATGGTGTGGGTGGTAGTTACCACACACCCATGGTGTGGGTGGTAGTCACCACACACTCATGGTGTGGGTGGTAGTTACCACACACTCATGGTGTGGGTGGTAGTTACCACACACTCATGGTGTGGGTGGTAGTTACCACACACTCATGGTGTGGGTGGTAGTTACCACACACCCATGGTGTGGGTGGTAGTCACCACACACTCATGGTGTGGGTGGTAGTTACCACACACTTATGGTGTGGGTGGTAGTTACCACACACCCATGGTGTGGGTGGTAGTCACCACACACTCATGGTGTGGGTGGTAGTTACCACACACTCATGGTGTGGGTGGTAGTTACCACACACTCATGGTGTGGGTGGTAGTCACCACACACTCATGGTGTGGGTGGTAGTTACCACACACTCATGGTGTGGGTGGTAGTCACCACACACTCATGGTGTGGGTGGTAGTTACCACACACTCATGGTGTGGGTGGTAGTCACCACACACTCATGGTGTGGGTGGTAGTTACCACACACTCATGGTGTGGGTGGTAGTTACCACACACTCATGGTGTGGGTGGTAGTTACCACACACTCATGGTGTGGGTGGTAGTTACCACACACTCATGGTGTGGGTGGTAGTTACCACACACTCATGGTGTGGGTGGTAGTTGCCACACACTCATGGTGTGGGTGGTAGTTACCACACACTCATGGTGTGGGTGGTAGTTACCACACACTCATGGTGTGGGTGGTAGTTACCACACACTCATGGTGTGGGTGGTAGTTGCCACACACTCATGGTGTGGGTGGTAGTCACCACACACTCATGGTGTGGGTGGTAGTTACCACACACTCATGGTGTGGGTGGTAGTTACCACACACTCATGGTGTGGGTGGTAGTCACCACACACTCATGGTGTGGGTGGTAGTTACCACACACTCATGGTGTGGGTGGTAGTCACCACACACTCATGGTGTGGGTGGTAGTCACCACACACTCATGGTGTTGGTGGTAGTTACCACTCACTCATGGTGTGGGTGGTAGTCACCACACACTCATGGTGTGGGTGGTAGTTACCACACACTCATGGTGTGGGTTGTTACCACACACTCATGGTGTGGGTGGTAGTCACCACACACTCATGGTGTGGGTGGTAGTTACCACACACTCATGGTGTGGTTGGTAGTCACCACACACTCATGGTGTGGGTGGTAGTCACCACACACTCATGGTGTGGTTGGTAGTCACCACACACTCATGGTGTGGGTGGTAGTCACCACACACTCATGGTGTGGTTGGTAGTCACCACACACTCATGGTGTGGGTGGTAGTTACCACACACTCATGGTGTGGGTGGTAGTCACCAGACACTAATGGTGTGGGTGGTAGTCACCACACACTCATGGTGTGGGTGGTAGTTACCACACACTCATGGTGTGGGTGGTAGTCACCACACACTCATGGTATGGGTGGTAGTTACCACACACTCAATTGTGTGGGTGGTAGTCACCACATACCCATGGTGTGGGTGGTAGTCACCACATACCCATGGTGTGGGTGGTAGTCACCACATACCCATGGTGTGGGTGGTAGTCACCACATACCCATGGTGTGGGTGGTAGTCACCACATACCCATGGTGTGGGTGGTAGTCACCACATACCCATGGTGTGGGTGGTAGTCACCACATATCCATGGTGTGGGTGGTAGTCACCACATACCCATGGTGTGGGTGGTAGTCACCACATACCCATGGTGTGGGTGGTAGTCACCACATATCCATGGTGTGTGTGGTAGTCACCACATACCTATGGTGTGGGTGGTAGTCACCACATACCCATGGCGTGGGGGGGTAGTCCCCACATATCCATGGTGTAGGTGGTAGTCACCACATATCCATGGTGTGGGTGGTAGTCACCACATACCCATGGTGTGGGTGGTAGTCACCACATATCCATGGTGTGTGTGGTAGTCACCACATACCCATGGTGTGGGTGGTAGTCATCACATATCCATGGTGTGGGTGGTAGTCACCACATATCTATGATGTGGGTGGTAGTCACCACATATCCATGGTGTAGGTGGTAGTCACCACATACCCATGGTGTGGGTGGTAGTCACCACATACCCATGGTGCGGGTGGTAGTCACCACATACCCATGGTGTGGGTGGTAGTCACCACATACCCATGGTGTGGGTGGTAGTCACCACATACCCATGGTGTGGGTGGTAGTCACCACATACCCATGGTGTGGGTGGTAGTCACCACATACCCATGGTGTGGGTGGTAGTCACCACATACCCATGGTGTGGGTGGTAGTCACCACATACCCATGGTGTGGGTGGTAGTCACCACATATCCATGGTGTGGGTGGTAGTCACCACATACCCATGGTGTGGGTGGTAGTCACCACATACCCATGGTGTGGGTGGTAGTCACCACATACCCATGGTGTGGGTGGTAGTCACCACATACCCATGGTGTGGGTGGTAGTCACCACATATCCATGGTGTGGGTGGTAGTCACCACATACCCATGGTGTGGGTGGTAGTCACCACATATCCATGGTGTGGGTGGTAGTCACCACACAGCCATGGTGTGGGTGGTAGTCACCACATACCCATGGTGTGGGTGGTAGTCACCACATATCCATGGTGTGGGTGGTAGTCACCACATACCCATGGTGTGGGTGGTAGTCACCACATACCCATGGTGTGGGTGGTAGTCACCACATACCCATGGTGTGGGTGGTAGTCACCACATACCCATGGTGTGGGTGGTAGTCACCACATACCCATGGTGTGGGTGGTAGTCACCACACACCCATGGTGTGGGTGGTTGCCACCACACACCCATGGTGTGAGTGGTAGTCACCACACACCCATGGTGTGGTTGGTAGTCACCACACACACATGGTGTGGGTGGTAGTCACCACACACCCATGGTGTGGGTGGTAGTCACCACACACCCATGGTGTGGGTGGTAGTGACCACACACTCATGGTGTGGGTGGTAGTGACCACACACCCATGGTGTGGGTGGTAGTCACCACACGCTCATGGTGTGGGTGGTAGTGACCACACACCCATGGTGTGGGTGGTAGTGACCACACACCCATGGTGTGGGTGGTAGTCACCACACACTCAGGGTGTGGGTGGTAGTCACCACACACCCATGGTGTGGGTGGTAGTTACCACACACTCATGGTGTGGGTGGTAGTTACCACACACTCATGGTGTGGGGTGGTAGTTACCACACACTCGTGGTGTGGGTGGTAGTCACCACACACTCATGGTGTGGGTGGTAGTTACCACACACTCATGGTGTGGGTGGTAGTCACCACACACTCATGGTGTGGGTGGTAGTTACCACACACCCATGGTGTGAGTGGTAGTCACCACACACTCATGGTGTGGGTGGTAGTTACCACACACCCATGGTGTGGGTGGTAGTCACCACACACTCATGGTGTGGGTGGTAGTTACCACACACTCATGGTGTGGGTGGTAGTTACCACACACTCATGGTGTGGGTGGTAGTTACCACACACTCATGGTGTGGGTGGTAGTTACCACACACTCATGGTGTGGGTGGTAGTCACCACACACTCATGGTGTGGGTGGTAGTTACCACACACTCATGGTGTGGGTGGTAGTTACCACACACCCATGGTGTGGGTGGTAGTCACCACACACTCATGGTGTGGGTGGTAGTTACCACACACTCATGGTGTGGGTGGTAGTTACCACACACTCATGGTGTGGGTGGTAGTCACCACACACTCATGGTGTGGGTGGTAGTTACCACACACTCATGGTGTGGGTGGTAGTCACCACACACTCATGGTGTGGGTGGTAGTTACCACACACTCATGGTGTGGGTGGTAGTCACCACACACTCATGGTGTGGGTGGTAGTTACCACACACTCATGGTGTGGGTGGTAGTTACCACACACTCATGGTGTGGGTGGTAGTTACCACACACTCATGGTGTGGGTGGTAGTTACCACACACTCATGGTGTGGGTGGTAGTTACCACACACTCATGGTGTGGGTGGTAGTTACCACACACTCATGGTGTGGGTGGTAGTCACCACACACTCATGGTGTGGGTGGTAGTTACCACACACTCATGGTGTGGGTGGTAGTTACCACACACTCATGGTGTGGGTGGTAGTCACCACACACTCATGGTGTGGGTGGTAGTTACCACACACTCATGGTGTCGGTGGTAGTCACCACACACCCATGGTGTGGGTGGTAGTTACCACACACTCAATTGTGTGGGTGGTAGTCACCACACGCTCATGGTGTGAGTGGTAGTGACCACACACCCATGGTGTGGGTGGTAGTTACCACACACTCATGGTGTGGGTGGTAGTTACCACACACTCATGGTGTGGGTGGTAGTCACCACACACCCATGGTGTGGGTGGTAGTCACCACACACACTACCCATGGTGTGGGTGGTAGTTACCACTCACTCATGGTGTGGGTGGTAGTAACCACACTCTCAGGGTGTGGGTGGTAGTTACCACACACTCATGGTGTGGGTGATAGTCACCACACACTCATGGTGTGGGTGGTAGTCACCACACACTCATGGTGTTGGTGGTAGTTACCACTCACTCATGGTGTGGGTGGTAGTCACCACACACTCATGGTGTGGGTGGTAGTTACCACACACTCATGGTGTGGGTTGTTACCACACACTCATGGTGTGGGTGGTAGTTACCACACACTCGTGGTGTGGGTGGTAGTTACCACACACACTCATGGTGTGGGTGGTAGTCACCACACACTCATGGTGTGTGTGGTAGTTACCACACACTCATGGTGTGGGTGGTAGTTACCACACACTCATGGTGTGGGTGGTAGTTACCACACACTCATGGTGTGGGTGGTAGTCACCACACACTCATGGTGTGGGTGGTAGTTACCACACACTCGTGGTGTGGGTGGTAGTTACCACACACACTCATGGTGTGGGTGGTAGTTACCACACACACTCATGGTGTGGGTGGTAGTTACCACACACTCAGGGTGTGGGTGGTAGTTGCCACACACTCATGGTGTGGGTGGTAGCCACCACACACTCATGGTGTGGTTGGTAGTCACCACACACTCATGGTGTGGGTGGTAGTTACCACACACTCATGGTGTGGGTGGTAGTCACCACACACTCATGGTGTGGGTGGTAGTCACCACACACTCATGGTGTGGGTGGTAGTCACCACATTCCCATGGTGTGGGTGTTACCACACACCCATGGTGTGCGTGGTAGTCACCACACACTCATGGTGTGGGTGGTAGTCACCACATACTCATGGTGTGGGTGGTAGTCACGACATACTCATGGTGTGGGTGGTAGTCACCACACACCCATGGTGTGGGTGGTAGTAACCACACACTCATGGTGTGGGTGGTAGTACCACACACCATAGTGTGGGTGGTAGTCACCACACACTCATGGTGTGGGTGGTAGTCACCACACACTCATGGTGTGGGTGGTAGTCACCACACACTCATGGTGTGGGTGGTAGTCACCACATTCCCATGGTGTGGGTGGTAGTCACCACATACCCATGGTGTGGGTGGTAGTCACCACATACCCATGGTGTGGGTGGTAGTCACCACATACCCATGGTGTGGGTGGTAGTCACCACATACCCATGGTGTGGGTGGTAGTCACCACATATCCATGGTGTGGGTGGTAGTCACCACATACCCATGGTGTGGGTGGTAGTCACCACATACCCATGGTGTGGGTGGTAGTCACCACATACCCATGGTGTGGGTGGTAGTCACCACATACCCATGGTGTGGGTGGTAGTCACCACATATCCATGGTGTGGGTGGTAGTCACCACATACCCATGGTGTGGGTGGTAGTCACCACATACCCATGGTGTGGGTGGTAGTCACCACATACCCATGGTGTGGGTGGTAGTCACCACATACCCATGGTGTGGGTGGTAGTCACCACATATCCATGGTGTGGGTGGTAGTCACCACATACCCATGGTGTGGGTGGTAGTCACCACATACCCATGGTGTGGGTGGTAGTCACCACATACCCATGGTGTGGGTGTTAGTCACCACATATCCATGGTGTGGGTGGTAGTCACCACATATCCATGGTGTGGGTGGTAGTCACCGCATATCCATGGTGTGGGTGGTAGTCACCGCATATCCATGGTGTGGGTGGTAGTCACAACATATCCATGTTGTGGGTGGTAGTCACCACAAATCCATGGTGTGGGTGGTAGTCACCACATACCCATGGTGTGGGTGGTAGTCACCACATACCCATGGTGTGGGTGGTAGTCACCACATACCCATGGTGTGGGTGGTAGTCACCACATATCCATGGTGTGTGTGGTAGTCACCACATACCCATGGTGTGGGTGGTAGTCATCACATATTCATGGTGTGGGTGGTAGTCACCACATATCCATGGTGTGGGTGGTAGTCACCACATACCCATGGTGTGGGTGGTAGTCACCACATACCCATGGTGTGGGTGGTAGTCACCACATATCCATGGTGTGGGTGGTAGTCACCACATACCCATGGTGTGGGTGGTAGTCACCACATACCCATGGTGTGGGTGGTAGTCACCACATATCCATGGTGTGGGTGGTAGTCACCACATACCCATGGTGTGGGTGGTAGTCACCACATATCCATGGTGTGGGTGGTAGTCACCACATACCCATGGTGTGGGTGGTAGTCACCACATACCCATGGTGTGGGTGGTAGTCACCACATATCCATGGTGTGTGTGGTAGTCACCACATATCCATGGTGTGGGTGGTAGTCACCACACACCCATGGTGTGGGTGGTAGTCACCACATATCCATGGTGTGGGTGGTAGTCACCACATATCCTTGGTGTGGATGGTAGTCACCATGCACCCATGGTGTGGGTGGTAGTCACCACATACCCATGGTGTGGGTGGTAGTCACCACACACCCATGGTGTGGGTGGTAGTCACCACATGCCCATGGTGTGGGTGGTAGTCTCCACATGCCCATGGTGTGGGTGGTAGTCACCCCACACCCATGGTGTGGGTGGTAGTCACCCCACACCCATGGTGTGGGTGGTAGTCACCACATACCCATCCTGTGGGTGGTAGTCACCCCACACCCATGGTGTGGGTGGTAGTCACCCCACACCCATGGTGTGGGTGGTAGTCACCCCACACCCATGGTGTGGGTGGTAGTCACCCCATACCCATCATGTGGGTGGTAGTCACCCCACACTAGGGAGGATAGGAATAAGACAGGGAAACATGGGGAATACAGTCACAGAAACCCAAGGCAAACGGAAACCAAGCCTGTGCACATACTATGCACTTGGTATCTGCTGGCATGGGAAATCTGGAAAAACAGATGGGACATGCAACTATGACCACCCTAGAAAATGTCATGTCCATATGACAACAGGAAAATGCAAACTCCCTTCCTGTAAGCTTTTTCACCCTGAAATGTGTACCTCTTCAGTACAGGAAAGACTGTGCTATAACTTAAATTGCCAGGCATACCATCTAAAGGGGACAAAAAGATACAAAACATCCAGGCCATGGGAAAACCTGGGTAGCCACAGCCACTCAAGAGGGAGAGGTTTTTTAGTGCCAGGAAGGAAAAAAAAACTGGCAGGAAATGGCAGAAATCGTACACCAAATCCAGTCATTCCTGGAGTGGAACCACAGTCGATGGCCTCCACTCCAAACCAACAGATACAGATACTAATGCCGGAAAAAAAATCCCCCCCCAGTACCAACAATACCACCAGTCCGATAACATTCTTCTTTGCAAATATACAGGGTCTAAAGCCAGCAACAAACAACAAAATACCTTTCATCCGTGGACTGCTTGCAGAGGCAAAGGCAATGTTCGCGGCTTTCACTGAGACCCACATAAAGGATCACTTGGACAACGAAATATGGATCCCAGGTTACAACCTATACAGATGTGACAGAGTGAACAGGCAAAAGGGGGGGGGGGGTTGGCCTGTACATTGCAGAGTCACTTGTTTGCACAGAACTGCTTAATGCCTCAAATGACGTAGTGGAAGTTTTAGCAGTAAAGGTCGAGAACCAAAACCTAGTCATTGTGGTAGTCTACAAGCCTCCGGATGCAACTTCCCAGCAATTCCAGGAACAGCTGTTAAAAACTGACCACTGTCTGGAAAATCTTCCAGCTCCTGCACCCAACATCTTGCTCCTGGGGGATTTCAACTTAAGGCACCTAAAATGGAGGAATATAGCAAATAATATTGTTGCAGAAATAACACCAGGAGGCAGCTCTGATGAAAACTCACACTCACACGAGCTTTTAAATCTCTGCACAAAATTCAATTTAAACCAGCAAATAATAGAGCCTACTAGACTGGAGAATACACTAGACCTCATATTCACTAACAATGATGATCTGATAAGAAATGTCACCATATCAAAAACAATATACTCAGATCACAACATAATTGAGGTTCAGACATGTATGCGTGGAGCCCCAGACCGACAAAATGAGACTAGTCACGAGGGAGCATTCACCAAATTCAACTTCAGTAACAAAAACATAAAGTGGGACCAAGTAAACCAAGTCCTAACCGATATAAGCTGGGAAGATATACTAAGCAACACAGACCCAAACTTATGCCTAGAACAGATTAACTCGGTGGCACTCGATGTATGCACAAGGCTTATTCCTCTAAGAAAAAGGAGGAGTAGATGTAAAATAGAAAGAGACAGGCGCTCCCTTTACAGGCGACGGAAAAGAATAACAGAGCGGCTAAAAGAGGTCAATATATCTGAAATGCGCAGGGAGACACTGGTCAGAGAAATAGCAAGCATCGAACTTAAGCTAAAAGAATCCTTTAGGAGTCAGGAATCGCGGGAAGAACTAAAAGCCATAAATGAAATCGAAAGAAACCCAAAGTATTTCTTCTCCTATGCCAAATCAAAATCGAGAACAACGTCCAGTATTGGGCCCCTACTTAAACAAGATGGGTCCTACACAGATGACAGCAAGGAAATGAGTGAGCTACTCAAGTCCCAATATGACTCAGTTTTTAGCAAGCCGCTAACCAGACTGAGAGTCGAAGATCAAAATGAATTTTTTATGAGAGAGCCACAAAATTTGATTAACACAAGCCTATCCGATGTTATCCTGACGCCAAATGACTTCGAACAGGCGATAAATGACATGCCCATGCACTCTGCCCCAGGGCCAGACTCATGGAACTCTGTGTTCATCAAGAACTGCAAGAAGCCCCTATCACGAGCCTTTTCCATCCTATGGAGAGGGAGCATGGACACGGGGGTCGTCCCACAGTTACTAAAAACAACAGACATAGCCCCACTCCACAAAGGGGGCAGTAAAGTAACAGCAAAGAACTACAGACCAATAGCACTAACATCCCATATCATAAAAATCTTTGAAAGGGTCCTAAGAAGCAAGATCACCACGCATCTAGAAACCCATCAGTTACACAACCCAGGGCAACATGGGTTTAGAACAGGTCGCTCCTGTCTGTCTCAACTATTGGACCACTACGACAAGGTCCTAAATGCACTAGAAGACAAAAAGAATGCAGATGTAATATATACAGACTTTGCAAAAGCCTTCGACAAGTGTGACCATGGCGTAATAGCGCACAAAATGCGTGCTAAAGGAATAACAGGAAAAGTCGGTCGATGGATCTATAATTTCCTCACTAACAGAACACAGAGAGTAGTCGTCAACAGAGTAAAGTCCGAGGCAGCTACGGTGAAAAGCTCTGTTCCACAAGGCACAGTACTCGCTCCCATCTTGTTCCTCATCCTTATATCCGACATAGACAAGGATGTCAGCCACAGCACCGTGTCTTCCTTTGCAGATGACACCCGAATCTGCATGACAGTGTCTTCCATTGCAGACACTGCAAAGCTCCAGGCAGACATCAACCAAATCTTTCAGTGGGCTGCAGAAAACAATATGAAGTTCAACGATGAGAAATTTCAATTACTCAGATATGGTAAACATGAGGAAATTAAATCGTCATCAGAGTACAAAACAAATTCGGGCCACAAAATAGAGCGAAACACCAATGTCAAAGACCTGGGAGTGATCATGTCGGAGGATCTCACCTTCAAGGACCATAACATTGTATCAATCGCATCTGCTAGAAAAATGACAGGATGGATAATGAGAACCTTCAAAACTAGGGAGGCCAAGCCCATGATGACACTCTTCAGGTCACTTGTTCTATCTAGGCTGGAATATTGCTGCACACTAACAGCACCTTTCAAGGCAGGTGAAATTGCCGACCTAGAAAATGTACAGAGAACTTTCACGGCGCGCATAACGGAGATAAAACACCTCAATTATTGGGAGCGCTTGAGGTTCCTAAACCTGTATTCCCTGGAACGCAGGAGGGAGAGATACATGATTATATACACCTGGAAAATCCTAGAGGGACTAGTACCGAACTTGCACACGAAAATCACTCATTACGAAAGCAAAAGACTTGGCAGACGATGCACCATCCCCCCAATGAAAAGCAGGGGTGTCACTAGCACGTTAAGAGACCATACAATAAGTGTCAGGGGCCCGAGACTGTTCAACTGCCTCCCAGCACACATAAGGGGGATTACCAACAGACCCCTGGCAGTCTTCAAGCTGGCACTGGACAAGCACCTAAAGTCAGTTCCGGATCAGCCGGGCTGTAGCTCGTATGTTGGTTTGCGTGCAGCCAGCAGCAACAGCCTGGTTGATCAGGCTGTGATCCACCAGGAGGCCTGGTCTCAGACCGGGCCGCGGGGGTGTTGACCCCCGGAACTCTCTCCAGGTAAACTCCAGGTGTGGGTGGTAGTCACCACATACCCATGGTGTGGATGGTAGTCACCATGCACCCATGGTGTGGGTGGTAGTCACCACATACCCATGGTGTGGGTGGTAGTCACCACATATCCATGGTGTGGGTGGTAGTCACCACATACCCATGGTGTGGGTGGTAGTCACCACATATCCATGGTGTGGGTGGTAGTCACCACATACCCATGGTGTGGGTGGTAGTCACCACATATCCATGGTGTGGGTGGTAGTCACCACATATCCATGGTGTGGGTGGTAGTCACCACACACCCATTGTGTGGGTGGTAGTCACCACATGCCCATGGTGTGGGTGGTAGTCACCACATATCCATGGTGTGGGTGGTAGTCTCCACATGCCCATGGTGTGGGTGGTAGTCACCACATATCCATGGTGTGGGTGGTAGTCACCACATATCCATGGTGTGGGTGGTAGTCACCACACACCCATTGTGTGGGTGGTAGTCACCACATGCCCATGGTGTGGGTATGCAGTTTTTTTAACAATTTTTTTAACATTTATAGTAAAATTTCCAATTTTGCATGTGACTGTGGAAGATAAACCTGCAACTGTTTTACATGATGGTAGTGTTGCTGGTGTCTTTTTTCTGTCTCATAAACATGCAAGATAACTTACACTTGGGTCACACTACACAGGCACACACATGTATATACAGTGGACCCCCGACTTACGATCAGCTCCCAACTCGAACAATTATTTAAGTGTGTATTTATGTAAGTGCTTTTGTAAGTGTATTTTTAGGGGTCTGATATGAAGGGATTCAGGGAAACCTGCAGGCCGGACTTAGGTCCTGGAGATGGGAAATATACAGAGTCTGCACTCTGAAGGAGAAGTGTTAATGTTGCAGTTTTATAACTGTAGTGTAAAGCACCCCTCTGGCAAGACAGTGATGGAGTGAATGATGATGAAAGTTTTTCTCTTTCGGGCTACCCTGCCTTGGTGGGAATCGGCCGATGTGATAATAATGAAAAAATAAGAAGAATTAATATAATAAAATTATGCAGTACAGTGAAACCTCAGTTTTCGTATGATTTGGTTTTCGGCGACTTTTTCATTGAAATTTTGTCCTGGTTTTTGTACATCCACTCAGTTTTCGTACAGCTGAAAATGGTCCTTACGAAACTCATCCTGTTGCCTGCGTGACTCGCCCACTCATTTCCCGGAATTGAGCATCCACACAAAGTATTCGTGACTCAGTCTGCCTTTGTTTCTCGTTGAGTGAGCATCACCCCACACGTTCATTCAAAACATCTCGTAATGCAGTGGTACCCCAGTTTCGTACAGCTCCCAACTCGAACAGTTATGTAAGTATATTATTGTAAGTGCTTTTGTAAGTGTATTTTTGGTAACGTTTGGTAACGGCACTCAAACAGCCGTCTGGAACGAATTATGGCCGAAAGTTGGGGTACCACTACATCTACAAACCACTGTAATCCATTGTTTTTTGTGCTTGTTTATTGAGTGCGACTGCTAAATAAGCCACCATGGGGCCAAAGAAAGTTCCGAATTCCAGCACTTTATTTATTTATTTATTTATTTATTTATTTATTTATTTATTTATTTATTTATTTTATTTATTTATTAATTTGAACATGATACAGTGAAGTACAAAGTAATACAGTTATTACAATGCAACATGTTAGAGCCCCTTGTATGCAGAGCATTATGGGCAGCTTAAAATTAACTTAAGATTAACTAAGCAATGATATATTCAGTGGTAAAAATATTATTGTAAACAAATAACAATTAAGCACAAATGAGTATTACAAAGACAGGTCATATGGTCATTTACTGTGTTGCTGAGCATTCAGTAGAATGTAATATTCTGTTAGGTAATGTAATTAAAAAAATAAAGTTTGATTGGGTCACAGGTTAGCCATTTATGAGATACAATAATGAGAAACATTTATGAGATACAATTTATGAGATACAATTATTCAGTATTTATTTACTTGTGGGTGAGTAAGTGATTTTTAAGAAGAGACTTGAATTTATAAAGAGACAGTGTTTCTTTTATATTCACAGGTAATGAATTCCAGATTTTAGGGCTTTTTATGTGCATTGAGTTTTTGCATAGCATGAGATGGAAACGAGGAACATCAAAGAGTGATCTGTGTCTTGTGTTATGGTCATGTGTTCTGTTGAGGTTGGTAAGGAGATGTTTGAGGGGAGGGTTTATATCAGAGTTAAGTGTTCTATGTATGTAGTAGATGTTTTGTATGGTGAGTAGGTTTAGAGTTTTGAATATTGGTGGGGTGTGCTGCCTGTAGTGGGAATTTGTTATCATTCTGACTGCAGCCTTTTGTTGGGTAATTAATGGTCTGAGATGGTTTTGTTGTTGAGCCCCATGCACAAATTCCATTGGTGAGATAGGGGTAAGTAAGTGAGTGATATAGGGCCAGGAGGGCTGACTGTGGGACATAGTACCGTATCTTCGATAGTATGCCTACGATCTTGGAAATTTTTTTGGATATTTGTTGTATATGTGTTTGAAATTTGAGTCTATTATCAAGGTGGATTCCTAAAAATTTTCCTTCTGTGACTTTTATGATGGGTGATCCGTTTATCATTATGTTAAGAGGGACGTCTGTAGCTCTGTTACCAAACTGAATGTAGTAGGTTTTGCCAATTTTTAGAGTAAGTTTGTTAGTACTCATCCTGGTAGACATTTTCTGTAATTCGGTATTTACATTATTGGCTAGCGTGACTGGGCTCGGGTGAGAGAAGACGTATGTAGTGTCATCTGCAAATAGAGTGGGTTTGAGTAATTGCGATGCATTTGGTAGATCATTTATGTATATGAAAAAGAGAAGAGGGCCTAGGACACTTCCCTGTGGGACACCAACTGTAATTGGCTGTGCGGAAGAGTTTGCCCCGTTTGTGTACACATCTTGGCTTCTGTTGCTCAGGTAAGACTTTAGGTAGTTGAGGGAGTGCCCTCTTATACCATAGTGCGACAAATTTATATGGAGCAAGTCATGGTCGACTGTATTAAAAGCTTTATGTAAATCAATGAAGATCCCCAGTGGGACTTCTTTTTTATCTATTGCAGTGTATATGTGTTCTAGCATGTGTATAATAGCATCATTAGTATTTTTATTAGGCCTGAACCCAAACTGACAGGGGTTGAGTATGTTGTGGGAGATGAGGTAGGAATAGATTCGCTTATGAATTAATTTTTCGAAGATTTTAGAGAGAGGATGTAAGTTGGATATTGGCCTATAGTTATTCAAGTCTGTTTGGTCTCCTCCTTTATGGATCGGAGTGACCCTTGCTATTTTGAGAACTGTAGGGAAGGTAGAGGATTCGATGGATTTGTTAAAGAGTGTTGCAATGATTGGTGATAGCACTTGTGATGCTTTTTTATATATGAAGGGTTGTAAGGTGTTTAAATCCCCTGCCTTGTTTTTTAGTGTGTTGATAATAAGGGAGATTTCAGTAGGGTTAGTTGGAGCTAGGAACAGTGTGTTCGGGTAGTTGCCGGTGAGGTAGTCATTGGGTGGGGTATCTGAGCTTGGGATTTTATTGGCAAGGTTTTTTCCTATAGTGGAGAAGAAATTATTGAGTCTGTTTGCTGTTTCAGTTGGTGGGAGTTTGGGTTCATCTGGTTTTGTTAATTCAATTTCACTATTTCATGATATTTTTTTTTGTTCCTAGAATTTCTGATAGGGTTTTCCAGGTCTTTTTTATATCACCTCATAAGTTGGATAATCTGTTCTCATAATACAGTTTTTTTAACCCTTCTTATCAGGCTGGTTAGGATTGACGAGTAACGTTTTGTTTGGTCTCTGGTAATGTGACCCATTCTGTACTGTTTTTCGTATAGGTGCTTTGTATTTATGGATTTGAGGATGCTGGGTGTTAGCCAGGGACTGTTCAGTCTCTTAGCTGTCATCTGTTTAGTTTTTTGGGGCAGTGCTTGTTGTAGAGGTGTTGGGTCTTTTTTAGAAAATTATTAATACATTCATTAATATCTGTATAGATTTCTAGCTCAGTGTGCCAGTCAATATTTGTCACTGCTGTTGTGAAGTTATTAATGGCTGCCTCATTGTGAAGTCTGAAAGTGACTTTAGTAGTGTCTTGGTGTAATTTCCCAAGATTTGTGATGAGGAAGGTAGGGTAGTGGTCTGTGGTATTATCTGTGGTTATGCCTGATTTTAATTAAAGGGGATATTGTGTTGGTCCAGATGTGGTCTAGTAGGGAAACACTAGTCTCTGTAACTCTTGTAGGTTTTGTTACTGTTGGTAGCAACATGCAGTTACTCATTGTGTTTGTGAATTCAGTAACGTGGGTGTCCTGGTCTTGCAGGAGATTTATATTGAAGTCACCTGAGAGTAGTAAGTGATCTTTGTTCATGCGTGCATCAGTTATCATACTTCCTAGGTTTTCACTAAAACGGCTAATGTTAGACTGTGGTACTCTGTAGATGTTTATCACTGTGAGAGGTTTTTGTAGGTATTTGGATTTGAATTTAGCTATTGTATATTCCCCATGTTCATCGCTTGTGCAAGTATTAGTGATACATTCTAGTTGGTCTGAGTAGTATATGGCTGTGCCACCCCCTTGTTGGTCTGGCCTACAGTTGTGTATGGCTGTGTAACCAGGAATGGCATAGACATCTGTAGTATCAGGCTTTTGCCAGGTTTTGGTGAGAGTAATGATGGATATACTGGCATGCAGGGAATTTAGTAATGCTATGAGGTCATCATAATGTTTACTTAAAGATCTGATATTGTAGTTAAAGACAGTTATGTTTTTGTTGGCTCTGAGAAGTGCCTTTGATTGTTCTGCTGTGTAATAATTACAGTTACTGTTTGATTCATTTAAGTCATTCAATAAGAGGTTGGTATCAGGATCAATGCTTGTTATCATAAGATTTATAGTGAATCTATAGTTGGAATTAAGTATAAGATAAAGTAAATATTCTAAAGCTATAAAATAGCACCTGAGTTATTTTATCAAATTTAAAAAATTTGAGCTAAGGCAGTTCTTTAAAGCTAAAATATAGGAGACAATATAAAAGGGACTAAAAAAAAAATTTGTGGTGAACAAATAGAGTGGTAATCAAATAAATGAGCTAGGGAATATAATGGCAAAATAGTGAACTTATTACACTTTAGCACCTGAGAATAGCACCTTGATTATTTTAACAATTGTGAATATATGAACTAAGGTAGTTATATAAAACTAAAATAAGGGAGAAGATATATAAGGGACTAAATTAAGTAATGGTAAACAAAGTTAAATTGGCAGATAGTCACTATGATATAATATTGATTTGGGAGTAAGATCTGATTTGTAATATATAATAAGTTGAGCAATTTATTGTACTATAAAAAGTAAAAACTAATATGAGGTAGTTGGTAGTAGCAGCAAAAGATAGTTTTGGGCCTTGAACAATAATGTAATTGAAATATACACTAATTGCACACACAATATAGTCACTAAGATATGAAAATAATCTGAGAGTAAGAATTGCCTTATAGCATAAAGTTTGAGCAGTTAATATCACAGGAATATTATTTGAGGTAGTTGATACTAGCTAGTGAGGGAAGGTTCAAGGTATTGCACAGTAGTGTAGTAGGAACATATACTAGTTTGTTATTTGTAGTTTGGGAGAAAGGGGAAAATTAGGTATGATTATAAGAGAATTTTAACAATGCTTAAATAGGAAAGAAAAAGGTAATACAGATAAGACAAGAAACACAATAGAATTCAAGAAAGAACTTGTAGCAAAGTACAAAAGTGGCGTACATGTGGCCGATCTCACCAGGATGTATGGGAAGTCTGCATCAACAATCAATTCCATCCTGGCGAAGAAAAAAGAAATCAAGGAAGCTGATGTTTTGAAAGGGGTAAATATGTTTGGCTCGAGTGTGAAAAAATACCTCCTGGAAAATCAATTGCTTCTCAAGTGCCTCCTGATAATGGACAACGCTCCTGCTCATCCTCCAGGCTTGAAAGACCATTTATTGTTGGAGGAGTTTAGTTTCATCACACTGAAGTTCTTACCCCCTAATACCACTCCTCTCATCCAGCCCATGGACCAGCAGGTCATTTCAAACTTCAAAAACTCTACACCAAAGCAGTTTCAAAAGTGCTTTGAAGAGACCTCGAACACTGAATTGACCCTAAGAGAGTTCTGGAGGAATCACTTCAGTATCCTCAATTGCATAAGCCTTATAGATAAGGCTTGGCAGGGAGTGACTTTGAGGATGATGAACTCTGGAGAAAATTGTGACCAGAATGTGTCCTCAAGAAGGATTTTGAAGGGTTTGAGGCTGACCCTGACAACCCTACACCTGTTGTTTTCTGTATGTAAGGGTTTGAGGCTGACCCTGATGGCCCTACACCTCATAAAATGTATTTTTGGGTGTCTGGAACAGATTAATTGGATTTACATTATTTCCTATGGAAAATATGTACTGCTTCAGTTTTCGTATGATTTGGTTGTCGTCAGATTTTTTTGAATGGATTAATCACGAAACCTGAGGTTTCACTGTATTATTAATATTACAATCTTAAGTTATTGCTAGACCCAAGAAGGTGATAGATGGGTGGAGGGCAGGATGTGGTAAAAATGATGTATGTGAAGATGAGAGAGCAGGGAGGGTGAGAGGTATGCCAAAGATAATCAGTAAGGGCAGTGGACAACACTAAAGGGCAAAATATAAACACAGTTTGTACACAGGTTATAAAACAAGCATGTTTTATGGAACAGAGTTTATCTCTTTGTGGTTGGTAGTTAGAATAATACAGAGGCACATTATGAGTCCAGACAGTGGGTCCAAAGGTATAATAACCAAACACGTTACAGTGGTAATGAACTTTTTACATGTTTATGTCTGGTTACAATTGTAAAGATTTATTTATACAGACTAAACACAGTGCAAATTATTTTCAAAATAAAAGTTTCTTCTCTACTGGTAATAAGTCAACTTTTCTGACAATTTTTGGGTTATCTTAGTGAATAATTTAGACATGTTACTAGGTACAATAATTGTAAATTTACACATGGTACTAGGTACAATAATTGTAAATTTACATATGTTACTAGGTGCAATAATTGTACTTATGTGTAGCTGTACCTAAATAAACCCACAGTCTGTATTCTTTCTTCACTGTTGTTGACAGTGCCCCAGTTAGGTCTAGTACAGGTCCTCCATCACATATCCGGCATCATTGGGACCTGTAGTGTGCCGGATTACTGAGTTTGCCGGATTACAGAGTGGTTAGGTTAGAATACACTTAATAAAATTCACCAACTTGACTTACACACAGTTCATTGAACACTGGCAAAAATTGAACATTTCCACTACTTTGAGCTCAATTTCAAGGTACTTTTCATCATGAAAGCAATCAAAATCATGTCTATTTCTGTAATATATCTTCCATTCTATCAAATGAGTCCAAAAAAATGAGAATACAATCATAAAATCCATACGAAAATACAGTATACTGCAAAGAGGCGGCTAATGGCTGAGAAGTGAACTCCCTTATTTATCATCTGTCTTTTTTATTTTTGTTGTACGTTAAGAAGCATCTTTCCATCATACATTGCCCAAGTTTCAATGAAATAGCCCAACAAACAACCGAGAAAAAAAAAATATTTACCAAAAATCATATATGGCAAGCCCAAGCCAGGTACTGGATATAAGTCACATTGACTTTTCTGGGTTATCCTAGGTTCTCTATACATACACTGCTATGTATGATAATCTATGTAACTGTATTTGTGTATACCTGAATAAACTTATTTGCTTCTAGTCTGTCAACTGAGTACAAGAAACTGCCAATTCACTTATTTCAACTACCCAATAAAGTGGTCAGAAATTGGCAATTTGGCCAATTTCACACAAATTTCAACAGATGCCAATATCAAAATAGGATCCAGAATAAGCAACGTAGACATTCCTCGCACTAAAATAACATTTTCTCTGTTCATTAGTCCCCTCAAGGAAGGTTCCTTGATGTTGGTGAGGGGCTCTTGATTTAGGGAATTGGATCTGTGCTCCAGTTCTTCCCTCAGGCGCTGTATAATCCTCCGGGTTTAGCGCTTCCCCCTTGATTATTATAATTATTATCTGTTCATTAGTCACGGCTCCAGGCCCCTCTTATATTACTCTTGCTTACCATTTGGAATTTTTATTCACAAAAAAAAAATAGAAGATTTACTGTTATGCAGACTGCTGCATTATTGTAATAATTGTATAAATAATGTCAACCCATTCTTCACTTCGTATTGGAATTTGGACTGGCAGGCGGACAGGTATTGGACGGTGACATCAATTGTTTACTCTTGAGCTTCACTAAAGAATAGTACATTTTCGCTACTGTGAGCGCAATTTCAAGGTACTTTTTGTCATGAAAGCAATCAAAATCATATCTATTTCTGTAATATATCTTTCATTCTATCAAATGAGACCAAAAAAATTAGAATATAACCATAAAAACCATACAAAAATATACCGCTAAGCGGCCGCTAATGGATGAGAAGTGAACTCCGCTATTTATGGTCTGATTTCTTTCATTTTTGGTGTACGTTAAGAAGTATCTTTCCATCATACATTGCCCAAGTTTGAATAAGATAACCCAACAAACAACTGAGAAAATAATATAATAATAATAATAATGATAATACATCTTTATTTACCACACGTACATGTACAAGGTATACAGGCCTAGCTGACATCAGTGACATACTACTATATAGAAAGCCGCTTGTTATGCAGAGTATTTTAAGAAAATTAGGTCAGTGTCCCAGGATAACACCCACACTAGTCGGCTAACACCCAGGTACCCATTTACTGATGGGTAAACATAGACAACAGGTGTCAAGAAACATGCCTAATGTTTCTACCCTGACTGGGTATCGAATATTTACCAAAAATCATGTATGGCTAACCCAAGCCAGGTAAGTAAGTAAGTTTATTCAGGTATACACAAATACAGTTACATAGAATTATCATACATAGCAGCATATGTGTAGAGAACCTAGGATAACCCAAAAAAGTCAGACAAAGTGACTTATTTCCATTGGGGTCCTTTTACCTTATTATTATAATATAAAGGTTATAATATTTTCTTATTATTCTATAATGAAGATAACATCTTATTATCATACTAAAAAGACTATCTACTACACGAGGGTCATTAAGACTATCTACAATACGAGGGTCATTACTAGGAATAAGGTAAAATTTACACGTATTTTAGCTAAAAAATAGAAAATCATTCCCCTCCCTTTCTGTAGCTACATTCATCAGACACCTTTTGGCACTCTTCTTGAACTGGTTCATGCTATGACTGGCTTTGACATGTGCGGGCAGTCTGTTCCATTCCTTTATTGCTGTACAATAAAAGGTGTTTGAAGCCTGGCCACTGACTGTGGGTACTACAAAGTTGTGCTCTCTCCCCCTAGTACTATGATTGCTGCGGTTCCCAGCCTTGACAAAATTGACAGCAAGATATTCTGGACACTGTCTGTGAGCAATTTTATAAACATGATTTAGCTTTAGTTGTTTTATACTGTCTTCAACATTCAGCATTTCCAACTGCTGTAATTCATCCTGGCCTACATGCTCTCTTGGTCCCAGCCCCAGGATGAATCTTACGATTTTGTTCTGGGTGATTTGCAGTCTTATCTTTCAGTTTTTTTGTCAAGGCAGAGTACCATGAAGAGTAAGCGTAATCCATATGGCATTGTATAAGGGCTAGACATAGGGTCCTGCGAGCCTCAGTAGGTAGACACTGTGCTTGTCTATACAGGAATTTCAGCCTGGCATTCGCTTTCTTTACTACACTGTTCCCTATCAATTCTCCTGACATGCATGGGTCAAAGGGGATTCCCAGATATTTTACTGGTGAAACCAAAGTGATGGGCTCCCCATTACACTGGACATTAAAATTATTTACCCTTCTCAGTTTATTTTTCGTGCCAAAGAGAATGACTTCAGTTTTCCCGAGGTGTAATGATAGTTTGTTGTCTACTAACCATTTGCTGCAGGACTCCAGTTCCAGTGTTAAAACATTAGCTATATCTTGTGGGTCTTTACCTGGCACTAACAGAGCACTGTCATCTGCATACAGTAGGAGTTTGCACTTGACACTGATAGGCATGTCATTGACATAACATAAGAATAATAAGGGACCCAGAATACTACCTTGGGGAACCCCACATGCTATTGGCAGGGGTTCTGATTCCGTTTTGTTGATTTTGACAAATTGTCTCCTGTTGCTAAGGTAGGACTTAAACCAGTCTACAGAACCTATACAGATAGCTTGAAGTTTCTTACATAATATATTGTGGTTGACAGTATCAAAGGCCTTTTGAAGGTCTAAGGTTACAATACCTATGAGGTTCCCCTTTGACATTTCAGTTCTCAGGTAATCCATCAGATTAATTAGGGAGGTGTCGGTTGAGTAGGATCTTCTAAAGCCCGACTGATAGCTATGGAGAATGTTGTTGTCATTAAGGTACTTAACTACTTGAGAGTACACTGCCCTTTCTAGAATTTTGGATATTATACTGAGTATACTAACAGGCCTATAGTTGCTTACATCAGACCTACTATTTTTCTTGAAGATAGGAGTAACTCTGGCCTCCTTGAACCCATCTGGTACGGTATTAGTGGTGATCGATAGATTTATTATGTGAGCAATAGGGACTGACAGTTCAGAAGCACCATCATTTAGGAACTTAGACGGGATGTTATCCGGGGCCAGTGCTCTTAGTTGGGTTTAACCTGCTTAGTTCTTTTTGAATAAAGTCATGAGATACACTTACTAGTTGACATCTGTTTGGGGTTACCCCTTTATTGGTATAGTACGTTTGAAACTTATCAGAGTCTGTGTTAAAAGTATTTGATGCAGCTGGTAGTTTACTTACTAGTGTTGATGGAACAGATGTGTAGTAGGAATTAAAGCAGTTTGCCACCTTAGATGTTTTGTGGCATACCTCGTTATCGATAGTGAGTACTATGTTAGACCTATCTACTGGCTTATGGCTATACCCCAACTGTTTTAGTTGTTGCCAGAGCTTTCTGGGGTTATGCTTATGCTCTTCAGTTTTTGAGCAATGGTTCTTTGCCTTTGCTCCTTTTGTAAGTCTCTGCACTCTGTTCCTCATCCTTTGGAATTCATTTAGTGCTGCAATATCCTGTCTGTTTGCTTTAAATCTTTTTAGCAGCTGGTCTCTGAATTTCATATTATCTAATATCTCAGTAGTCATCCAGGGTTCAGTTCTTCGTTTAATCCTAACCTCTTTAACTGGTGCAATATTATCAAGGATGGTACTGAACATTGTTTTAAATTTTTCCCAGGCATCATTTACATCCATGCAACTTATTATCTCTGTCCAGTCACAATTGTGTAGCCTATTTACCAGTGTTTCTTTACTGTAGTTTCTAGTTGACCTCATTTTTATTGTCCTGTGTAGGCCTATCCTATCCCTAGTGATTTTCCTAGTGCAGTAAATAATGAAATGATCACTAAGACCTGTCTGTGGTAATGATGCCTGACTGACTAATGTTCTCAGAGTGGTTACAAAGTATGTGGTCAGTTAGGGTGGCTGAGAACTGTGTGATCCGGGTTGGTGTATTAATTAGTTGAGTGTAACTTAGAGGTAGTAGGTTGGTAGACAGCAACCACCCAGGGAAGTACTACCGTCCTGCCAGATGACTGTGAAACAAAAACCTGTAACTGTTTTGCATGATGGTAGGATTGCTGGTTTTTCTTTTTCTGTCTCATAAACACGCTAGATAACAGGGATATCTTGCTACTCCTACTTACACTTTGGTCACACTTCACAGACACGCACATGCATATATATATATAAATACATCTAGGTTTTTCTCCTTTTTCTAAATAGCTCTTGTTCTTTTTATTTCTTCTATTGTCCATGGGGAAGTGGAAAAGAATCTTTCCTCCGTAAGCCATGCGTGTCGTATGAGGCGACTAAAATGCCGGGAGCAATGGGCTAGTAACCCCTTCTCCTGTATACATTTACTAAAAAAGAGAAGAAGAAAAACTTTATAAAACTGGGTTGTTTAAATGTGCGTGGATGTAGTGCGGATGACAAGAAACAGATGATTGCTGATGTTATGAATGAAAAGAAGTTGGATGTCCTGGCTCTAAGCGAAACAAAGCTGAAGGGGGTAGGAGAGTTTCAGTGGGGGGAAATAAATGGGATTAAATCTGGAGTATCTGAGAGAGTTAGAGCAAAGGAAGGGGTAGCAGTAATGTTAAATGATCAGTTATGGAAGGAGAAAAGAGAATATGAATGTGTAAATTCGAGAATTATGTGGATTAAAGTAAAGGTTGGATGCGAGAAGTGGGTCATAATAAGCGTGTATGCACCTGGAGAAGAGAGGAATGCAGAGGAGAGAGAGAGATTTTGGGAGATGTTAAGTGAATGTATAGGAGCCTTTGAACCAAGTGAGAGAGTAATTGTGGTAGGGGACCTGAATGCTAAAGTAGGAGAAACTTTTAGAGAGGGTGTGGTAGGTAAGTTTGGGGTGCCAGGTGTAAATGATAATGGGAGCCCTTTGATTGAACTTTGTATAGAAAGGGGTTTAGTTATAGGTAATACATATTTTAAGAAAAAGAGGATAAATAAGTATACACGATATGATGTAGGGCGAAATGACAGTAGTTTGTTGGATTATGTATTGGTAGATAAAAGACTGTTGAGTAGACTTCAGGATGTACATGTTTATAGAGGGGCCACAGATAGATCACTTTCTAGTTGTAGCTACACTGAGAGTAAAAGGTAGATGGGATACAAGGAGAATAGAAGCATCAGGGAAGAGAGAGGTGAAGGTTTATAAACTAAAAGAGGAGGCAGTTAGGGTAAGATATAAACAGCTATTGGAGGATAGATGGGCTAATGAGAGCATAGGCAATGGGGTCGAAGAGGAATGGGGTAGGTTTAAAAATGTAGTGTTAGAGTGTTCAGCAGAAGTTTGTGGTTACAGGAAAGTGGGTGCAGGAGGGAAGAGGAGCGATTGGTGGAATGATGATGTAAAGAGAGTAGTAAGGGAGAAAAAGTTAGCATATGAGAAGTTTTTACAAAGTAGAAGTGATGCAAGGAGGGAAGAGTATATGGAGAAAAAGAGAGAGGTTAAGAGAGTGGTGAAGCAATGTAAAAAGAGAGCAAATGAGAGAGTGGGTGAGATGTTATCAACAAATTTTGTTGAAAATAAGAAAAAGTTTTGGAGTGAGATTAACAAGTTAAGGAAGCCTAGAGAACAAATGGATTCGTCAGTTAAAAATAGGAGAGGAGAGTTATTAAATGGAGAGTTAGAGGTATTGGGAAGATGGAGGGAATATTTTGAGGAATTGTTAAATGTTGATGAAGATAGGGAAGCTGTGATTTCGTGTATAGGGCAAGGAGGAATAACATCTTGTAGGAGTGAGGAAGAGCCAGTTGTGAGTGTGGGGGAAGTTCGTGAGGCAGTAGGTAAAATGAAAGGGGGTAAGGCAGCCGGGATTGATGGGATAAAGATAGAAATGTTAAAAGCAGGTGGGGATATAGTTTTGGAGTGGTTGGTGCAATTATTTAATAAATGTATGGAAGAGGGTAAGGTACCTAGGGATTGGCAGAGAGCATGCATAGTTCCTTTGTATAAAGGCAAAGGTGATAAAAGAGAGTGCAAAAATTATAGGGGGATAAGTCTGTTGAGTGTACCTGGTAAAGTGTATGGTAGAGTTATAATTGAAAGAATTAAGAGGAAGACGGAGAATAGGATAGCAGATGAACAAGGAGGCTTTAGGAAAGGTAG
The DNA here is from genome assembly GCF_038502225.1 of Cherax quadricarinatus. NCBI lineage: Eukaryota > Metazoa > Arthropoda > Malacostraca > Decapoda > Parastacidae > Cherax > Cherax quadricarinatus. Next base: position 17,418,442 of record NC_091353.1, read on the forward strand.
GGGGTGTGTGGACCAGGTGTTTACAGTGAAACATATAAGTGAACAGTATTTAGATAAGGCTAAAGAGGTCTTTGTGGCATTTATGGATTTGGAAAAGGCGTATGACAGGGTGGATAGGGGGGCAATGTGGCAGATGTTGCAAGTGTATGGTGTAGGAGGTAGGTTACTGAAAGCAGTGAAGAGTTTTTACGAGGATAGTGAGGCTCAAGTTAGAGTATGTAGGAAAGAGGGAAATTTTTTCCCAGTAAAAGTAGGCCTTAGACAAGGATGTGTGATGTCACCGTGGTTGTTTAATATATTTATAGATGGGGTTGTAAGAGAAGTAAATGCGAGGGTCTTGGCAAGAGGCGTGGAGTTAAAAGATAAAGAATCACACACAAAGTGGGAGTTGTCACAGCTGCTCTTTGCTGATGACACTGTGCTCTTGGGAGATTCTGAAGAGAAGCTGCAGAGATTGGTGGATGAATTTGGTAGGGTGTGCAAAAGAAGAAAATTAAAGGTGAATACAGGAAAGAGTATGGTTATGAGGATAACAAAAAGATTAGGTGATGAAAGATTGAATATCAGATTGGAGGGAGAGAGTATGGAGGAGGTGAACGTATTCAGATATTTGGGAGTGGACGTGTCAGCGGATGGGTCTATGAAAGATGAGGTGAATCATAGAATTGATGAGGGAAAAAGAGTGAGTGGTGCACTTAGGAGTCTGTGGAGACAAAGAACTTTGTCCTTGGAGGCAAAGAGGGGAATGTATGAGAGTATAGTTTTACCAACGCTCTTATATGGGTGTGAAGCATGGGTGATGAATGTTGCAGCGAGGAGAAGGCTGGAGGCAGTAGAGATGTCATGTCTGAGGGCAATGTGTGGTGTGAATATAATGCAGAGAATTCGTAGTTTGGAAGTTAGGAGGAGGTGCGGGATTACCAAAACTGTTGTCCAGAGGGCTGAGGAAGGGTTGTTGAGGTGGTTCGGACATGTAGAGAGAATGGAGCGAAACAGAATGACTTCAAGAGTGTATCAGTCTGTAGTGGAAGGAAGGCGGGGTAGGGGTCGGCCTAGGAAGGGTTGGAGAGAGGGGGTAAAGGAGGTTTTGTGTGCGAGGGGCTTGGACTTCCAGCAGGCATGCGTAAGCGTGTTTGATAGGAGTGAATGGAGACAAATGGTTTTTAATACTTGACGTGCTGTTGGAGTGTGAGCAAAGTAACATTTATGAAGGGATTCAGGGAAACCGGCAGGCCGGACTTGAGTCCTGGAGATGGGAAGTACAGTGTCTGCACTCTGAAGGAGGGGTGTTAATGTTGTAGTGTAAAGCACCCTTCTGGCAAGACAGTGATGGAGTGAATGATGGTGAAAGTTTTTCTTTTTCGGGCCACCCTGCCTTGGTGGGAATCGGCCAGTGTGATAATAATAAAAAAATAACTGTTTAAACCAAGAATTTGCTTATACCTTTTGCATAGCCCATTATTTTGCTTCTGAAAACAGATGTTGAAGTCTCCCAGTATTATTATCTCGCAATTGTTTTCAAGTCCGGACAATACTCTGGAAAAGTCTTCTAAGAACTGGTCCTGGGTAGAAGGGCAGTAACTAGTTCCTACTAAGATGGGTTTGGTCTTGGGAAGCAGCACTTCAAACCATAGAATCTCTAGTTTATTGTTATTTAAATCAGGTCTTGGGTTGTAAGCTAAGTCATTTCTAATGTAGTCACATACTCCACCACCCTTTCTGTTCCTATCTAAGCGTTTTATATTGTAACCTTCTATTTTGACCTCGTCGTCAGTCACCGTATCATCCAACCAGGATTCAGAGATGGTTGTAACTGCCGCCCTAATTTTGTTAGCTAGAATCCTAATCTCTGCCAATTTAGGAAGAAGTGATCTTGCAAAGTAAAAGGACACAAATGCAACTAATGTGACTTTTTATTGTGGCAACGTTTCGCTCTCCAGGAGCTTTATCAAGTCCTTTTACTTTACATATTGTCGGTAATTCTACCAACTTTATTACAAGTGATCTTGCATTGACATGAATAAAGTAAAGGCCTGTTTTCATAAAACAATTATAATCATTAATATATGGCAATGGGTCATATGTATTAAAATTAGGTAAATCAATGTCATCATTGCTAAAGGGTAACTGTGCCAAAGTGCATCTGTTAATTCTGGCACTGTTACTATAAATGTACATCCATCCATCATGCACCCACCCCTTACACATTTTACATAAGGTGCCTTTTCTGTTTTTCATGCGTACTTTAGTACAGTGTATGCACTTGTTTGGTAGTGTTTGAGATAATAATGGCTGTATTGTCTCACATTGACCTATGTATGCATTACATATGGAGTTAAGGTTATCATTCCTAGCTACTAGACCGTCATTATCACCGTCATATATCTGTCTGTTTTGCCTTTGCACAATTGTTTGAGGTCCTGGATTAATTTGGATATCACCACTTAAGAGCACTACAATAAGAGCTGTGTGCCACTGTTTTTGTTTGGGTATACAGTGTTGCCATACCTTGCGCCAATAGTGACATTTACTTTTCTGGTAGGATGGCAACTGTTGGGCTTTTACTGTCCAGGGCACTGTTACTCCATTCACCTTTTCCAGCCCCCATGACTGATTTCTTTCTGCATGGAATTGAAGAAGAAAGATAAATATAATTATGGCAGCCTGTACCCCCCTAATGCCTGCCATTTTCACTCTTTGCTCTTTTACTCATATACAATAATATTTATTTCTCTTTTCCAGTCACCTAGTACACCCTAGTATCTGCTTTAGCAATCACCACTGAATTACTAGTAAATTTTCTTCTTCAAAACTCTCTTCACTGCTCGATTTTCCCTTAACTTCACACACCCCTTTTAGTTAACCCCTTATTACACACTCCCCTTCCCGCCTCACTTCACAGTCTGGTTTCACCTATTAATTTCTAACGCCTTTTCATTCTGGTAGACCAGAAAGGTTTAATCAATGGTTTTATCCTTCCAAATCCCCCTCAGTTCCATTATCAGGGGTTGTGTCATGTTGTTGACTGGCTGACCTGGTCTGCTGACTCAGCCATTTTTAAAACACTGAGGGAAGTAAATGCCACCTACAACCTGACTTTCCTTGAGTTTATAGATATATTTGGCATTTTCTCCTATGATTCTCTCACTGTACACTGGTCAGCTAAATATAGGTCAGCTACTAAAACATTAACCTTGGCTGTTTAACTATTCACTTCTTTCCCACGACTGGCACTGAGGGATAACCGTCCTATAACCTTTGAGTTTTGTACTGTTGATTTGACGATGTCTCCTGTGTTTCCCTCTCGTTAGCACTGGTACAGGTGATATGATGGTGGTACAGATATGATGTTACTGTCAGTACAGATGAACGTCAGTAAAGATGAGAATTTCACTTCGTTAGTTGTACGTCTGGCAGTAGCTGGTGTTTGGATGCCGGTCAGCCATGTTTAAATGCTCAATTCTTTTCCTCATTTGGCACTGAGGGGAAAAAAGTCCTACAGACCTGTCATTTCCTTGGAGTTTTGTTGATCAGGTTTTCTGCCATGTTGTCTTCCTGTTGAACACTGGTGCAGTTGATATGGAGGTCAGTTATTTTATTGTAGTGGAAAACGTCTCATGTCTGGTTCACGTCTGGCAGCAGGTGTGGTACTTGAATGCCGGTCCCTCTTTTGTCATATTTAGTCCATTTTGTTGTCGTCACCATCAGTTTTCATGTCACTATAGGTTCCTTGCATGTTGTTGCAGCAGTACTTGCAATTTGGCCACCACTGGAGTTCGGTTAGGCCCAGGGGACGGCAAGATATAGGAGCAGCCTTGTTGCTGCTTGCTGCGGCTGCCTGTATGTATGAAGGTACTAGAAATAAGCTACGTTGACTTTTTTGGATTATCCTAGGTTCTCTACACATATGCTGCTATGTGTGATAATCTATATAGAGAAAATAACTTTTTTGTTTCAGGTTTATGGTGGAGTATGAGTGTATATCACAGTTAGCTCTGTGCTACACTCCGTTTTCTGTAATATAAGCCCCCAAGACAGGGATAGGAGAATGGTATTTGTATACCATATCCTCTTCATACTTCTGTCGAACTGCTTGGTATTATGCCAAATATTATTTATTCTGGAGTATTTAACATGTTTTATGTTATTTATATTGTTCATTATGTCATATTAGATCAATTGTGATAGGCAAATAAGCTATAGTTTTGATATTAGCGTAATAATAAAGCATATTCCCCTGCATCATGAGACTGAGCTCATGGCAACCGACAGTGGCTTCAAAGCCACCTTATCTTTAATGGATAATGTACTGTGTCGGTGCTTTACATAATGAGAAGCATTTCTTTTATTCATTGGAACTATGGCTAGGGCTAAAAGTAAGCAGGTTATAACAATAAATGGAGAAAAAGAAACTGGAATGACTTATGCAGCAATTAGTGCTGCCAAACAGTACCAGCAGGTTGGTGTGGCCACTCTGGAAATTTGAAATTATACTAGCCAAAATTAGTGCCGAAAAACTGAAGGAACTGAATAACTGATTGCCGAATTTGTGATGGCAGACCTGTATAGTAAGTTTATTAAGGTACAGCTACACATAAATACAGTTATCATTCATAGTAATATATGTATGTGTAAATTACCTAGGCAGCGAACACAAGCAACTCTGATACAACAACAGAAAACAATCTACATGAACAACATAATCTTTTAATCTCTAATGTCCACCTGGAATTAGAATGATTTTGGAAAAAGTTCAGGTCCATTTGTGATTTTTTCGGCTACTGTATTTTACGCATCAAAGATGCTATTTTTCTTCCAAAGTCTTGTAAATTTACCCAGCATTTTGGAGGCCAGAGTACATTTTATCCTTTTTTTTTTCCAAAATTTAGCCAATCAGAATTGGATGGGGGAATGGGGGCATCCTCGACATCAGAATGTCTTGTTCATCATAAAATGTGGTGTTTAGATTTATCCAATCAAGAGAATAATTTTGGAATAATTTTATAAATATGCATGACTACCACATGTTAGTGTTGGTAGTTAATGCAGTCATATTCATGAAGATGCTGGGAAGTAATTATATTTTTGACTTTCAGAGTAGACAAAATAGCACAATACATCGAGCAAAAAGGGGAGCTGGAGGAAATGTAAGTAAAGAATAAAGAATGTAAAATTTTATTTAAAAAATGAGAAAAGATGATGTTGAATCATGCGCAGTTTATTATGTTTAATTTTCCATTTTTGTCTTATTGAAAAGTATTCCAGTTTTCTTGTCGACTAGTTTGTGAACTTTACATTTGCAGTTGCACTGTGTGTGAGAGTTGCACACAACTTTAACCCTTTGACTGTCGATACCCCAAATCCTGAAGTGTCTCCTGGTGTCGAAAAATTTTTGAAAAAAAAAAAATTCCTATCAAATGATAGAGAATCTTTTCCTGATGGTAATGACACCACAAGAATGAAATTTGATGGAAAACTTTCGGAATTGTGCTTTCACGAAGTTAGCAACCTCGGCGATATTTACGAATCGGCAATTTCATCCACTTTGAGACCTATTTTCGGCTAATTCCATTGTTCCAGTCCACCAAACTCATAGCTATTTCTTTAGAACTCCATTTGTTCTATCGATTGAGTACAAGAAACTGCCCATTTACAGATCTCAACTACCCAATAACATAGTCAGAAATTTGCAATTTGGCCAATTTCACACAAATTAAAAAATATGCCAATTTCAAAATAGGGTCCAGAATGAACAATGCAGACATTCCTGGCTCTAAAATAACATTTTCTTTGTTCATCAGTCATGTCTCCAGGCCCCTCTGATATTACTCTTGCTTTCTATTTTGAATTTTTATTCAAACAAAAATTAGAAGATTTACTATTATGCAGACTACTGCAATATTGTAATAATTGTATAAATAATATCAACCCATTCATGACTGCATATTAGAATGGCTACTTGGACATTTATTGGAAAATGACATCATTTGTTTACTTTTGAACATTGGCAAAAATCAAACATTTCCCCTACTTTGAGCTCCATTTCAAGGTTCTTTTCATAGTAAAACCAATCAAAATCACCTCTATTTCTATAATATGTTTTCAATTCTGTCAAATGAGGCCAAGAAAACGAGAATACAATCATAAATACTATACGAAAATACACCACAAATTTAGTGTTTTAATCCAAAAAATGGTCGGAGTTTTTTTTTCTCATTATGCACTGCGTGCTGCAGGATTTTTTTTATATGGTGCACACTGGCCACATAGACCCATTCGTTCACATGTGGGCCTACCAGCTTTCTCCTGCTTGATTTGAAGCCACTAGAAGTTTTGAGTATATATACGTCAAACACGGTGGCTCGTAAGACGTATATATACGACCAAAACAGTCAAAGGGTTAACATTTGCAGTTGTACTGTGTGTGAGAGTTGCACACAACTTTACATTTGCAGTTGTACTGTGTGTGAGAGTTGCACTCAACTTTACATTTGCAGTTGTACTGTGTGTGAGAGTTGCACACAACTGTAACATTTACAGTTGTACTGTGTGTGAGAGTTGCACATAACTGTAACATTTACAGTTGTACTGTGTGTGAGAGTTGCACACAACTGTAACATTTACAGTTGTACTGTGTGTGAGAGTTGCACATAACTGTAACATTTACAGTTGTACTGTGTGTGAGAGTTGCACATAACTGTAACATTTGCAGTTGCACTGTGTGTGAGAGTTGCACTCAACTTTACATTTGCAGTTGCACTGTGTGTGAGAGTTGCACTCAACTTTACATTTGCAGTTGCACTGTGTGTGAGAGTTGCACTCAACTTTACATTTGCAGTTGCACTGTGTGTGAGAGTTGCACTCAACTTTACAGGCTTGAACAGCAAAGTTCAGTATCAGTTTGTAAGTGCCTAAACTACTGTGTATACTTCAGACTTTTCTAAAAACTGTATTGTACTCTTCATTTTTTAATAATAGGAGGTAGGTTACTGAAAGCAGTGAAGAGTTTTTACGAGGATAGTGAGGCTCAAGTTAGAGTATGTAGGAAAGAGGGAAATTTTTTCCCAGTAAAAGTAGGCCTTAGACAAGGATGTGTGATGTCACCGTGGTTGTTTAATATATTTATAGATGGGGTTGTAAGAGAAGTAAATGCGAGGGTCTTGGCAAGAGGCGTGGAGTTAAAAGATAAAGAATCACACACAAAGTGGGAGTTGTCACAGCTGCTCTTTGCTGATGACACTGTGCTCTTGGGAGATTCTGAAGAGAAGCTGCAGAGATTGGTGGATGAATTTGGTAGGGTGTGCAAAAGAAGAAAATTAAAGGTGAATACAGGAAAGAGTAAGGTTATGAGGATAACAAAAAGATTAGGTGATGAAAGATTGAATATCAGATTGGAGGGAGAGAGTATGGAGGAGGTGAACGTATTCAGATATTTGGGAGTGGACGTGTCAGCGGATGGGTCTATGAAAGATGAGGTGAATCATAGAATTGATGAGGGAAAAAGAGTGAGTGGTGCACTTAGGAGTCTGTGGAGACAAAGAACCTTGTCCTTGGAGGCAAAGAGGGGAATGTATGAGAGTATAGTTTTACCAACGCTCTTATATGGGTGTGAAGCATGGGTGATGAATGTTGCAGCGAGGAGAAGGCTGGAGGCAGTGGAGATGTCATGTCTGAGGGCAATGTGTGGTGTGAATATAATGCAGAGAATTCGTAGTTTGGAAGTTAGGAGGAGGTGCGGGATTACCAAAACTGTTGTCCAGAGGGCTGAGGAAGGGTTGTTGAGGTGGTTCGGACATGTAGAGAGAATGGAGCGAAACAGAATGACTTCAAGAGTGTATCAGTCTGTAGTGGAAGGAAGGCGGGGTAGGGGTCGGCCTAGGAAGGGTTGGAGGGAGGGGGTAAAGGAGGTTTTGTGTGCGAGGGGCTTGGACTTCCAGCAGGCATGCTTGAGCGTGTTTGATAGGAGTGAATGGAGACAAATGGTTTTTAATACTTGACGTGCTGTTGGAGTGTGAGCAAAGTAACATTTATGAAGGGATTCAGGGAAACTGGCAGGCCGGACTTGAGTCCTGGAGATGGGAAGTACAGTGCCTGCACTCTGAAGGAGGGGTGTTAATGTTGCAGTTTAAAAACTGTAGTGTAAAGCACCCTTCTGGCAAGACAGTGATGGAGTGAATGATGGTGAAAGTTTTTCTTTTTCGGGCCACCCTGCCTTGGTGGGAATCGGCCAGTGTGATAATAAAAAATAATTAGTATTACTTTATTATTAATTTTTGTATTAACACATCGGCCATTTCCCACCAAGGCAGAGTGACCCCCACCCCTCCAGAAAACAAGACGCTTAAATCATCGCTCTCTTGCCATCACTCCATCACTCTACAATGTATCTCTACCACTCCTTCAGAGTTCAGGCACTGCGCTTCCCACCTCCAGGAGTCAAGTCTGGCTAACTGATTTTCCTGAACCCCTTCATAAATGTTAATTTGCTCACACTCCAACAGCACATCAAGTATATAAACCATTTGCCTTCACTTCCTCCTATCTAACATGCTCATGTATACTTGCTGGAAGTCTAAGCCCCTCGCACACAAAACCTCTTTTACCCCTTCCCTTCCCTTCAATCTATCCTAGGCTGGCCCCTACCTCGCCTTCCTTCCACTACAGATTTATACACCTTCCAAGTCATTCTCTTTCATTCCATCCTTTTTAATGTCCAAACTACCTCAACAACCCCTTATTATTATTATTATTATTACAGTGGAACCCCGAATATCGGCTATAATCCGTTCCAGAAGGTCGGCCTAAATCCGAAAAGGCCTAAATTTGAAGCAATATTTTCCATAAGAATTAATGTAAATACAAGTACTCCATTCCAGACACCCAAAAATAATAAAAAAAAATACTTTTTGAGTTACATATAAATGAACATTTAAATCATTATTACATACCTGTATTGAAGACTCTTGTTGGCATATGGAAGACAGGGAGGAGGGGAGAGGGAGGAGGAGAGGTTATTGTTTGGAAGGGGAATCATCCTCCATAATGTCTTCAGGTATCAAAGCCCTATCTGGGGTTACTTCCCATCTATATCTTTTAACCCTTTGATTGTTTCGGTTGTATGTATACGTCTTACGAGCCAATGTGTTTGATGTATTAATGCGCCAAAATTCTAACAGCTTCAAATCAAGCAGGAGAAAGCTGGTAGGCCCACAAGTGAGAATGGGTCTCCATGGTCACTGTGCACGCTATAAAAAAAATTGGGGAGCCAGTGGTGCATTGTGGGAATGCTATTTCAGTAGTCCTTGTTCAGCATGCCTAGCAGTAAGAAATATGACTCCCCGGTGAATCTGGGACTCTTCCTAAGTGATGCTCTAACACAGATGGAAGTGTCAGTGAAGATGAATTTCATGTTTTTGAGGAGTTTGTGACTGAAAGCAATGGCCAGGATACCAGAAGAAAGAAAGAAAGGAAAAGAGAAAGAAGGAAAGTGAAAGAAAAAGAAAAGGAAAGAAAGAAGGGAAGAAAGAAAGATAAAGGAGGAAAGAGAAAGAAAAAGAAAGAAAGAGAAAGATAGAAAGAGAAAGAAAAAGAAAGAATGGTAGGTAGTTATGAAGGAGGTGGGCAGGAAGGCATGGGACCCCATGGGTGTTGACAGGCAATAATGTCATTTTGACAGCTGCCAGACCCTGATTCAGCACATTTAGGAGTCCACACACACACACACACACACACACACACACACACACACACACACACACACACACACACACACACACACACACACACACACACACACACACACACACACACACATACACACACACATACACACACACACACACACACACACACACACACACACACACACACACACACACACACACACACACACACACACACACACACACACACACACCTACCTACCTACCTACCTTAATAAGGAATCGTTCAAGACACTGTACACTGTGTATGTTAGGCCCATACTGGAGTATGCAGCACCAGTCTGGAACCCACACCTGGTCAAGCACGTCAAGAAGTTAGAGAAAGTACAAAGGTTTGTAACAAGGCTAGTCCCAGAGCTCAGGGGAATGTCGTACGAGGAAAGGTTGAGGGAAATCGGACTGACGACACTGGAGGACAGAAGGGTCAGGGGAGACATGATAATGACAAACAAGATACAGTGGACCCCCGGTTAACGATTTTAATCCGTGCAAGAGGGGTAATTGTTATGCGAAATAATCGTTATGTGAATGAATTTTCCCCATAAGAAATAATGGAAATAAAATTAATCCGTGCAAGACACCCAAAAGTATGAAAAAAAAATTTTTTTACCACATGAAATGTTAATTTTAATACACACAAACTGAAAAAGGCATGCACACTTACATGACACTTACTTTTATTGAAGATCTGGTGATGATTGATGGGATGGGAGGAGGGGAGAGCATTATCTTCTTACTGTTTAGAAGGGGAATCCCCTTCCATTAGGACTTGAGGTAGTAAGTCCTTTTCTGGGGTTACTTCCCTTCTTCTTTTAATGCCACTAGGGCCAGCTTCAGAGTCACTGGACTTCTTTCGCACAAGATATCTGTCCATAGTGGCCTGTACCTCTCGTTCCTTTATGACTTGCCTAAAGTGTTTCACAACATTGTCAGTGTAATAATCACCAGCACGGCTTGCAATAGCTGTGTGAGGGTGATTTTCATCCATGAAGGTTTGCACTTCAAGCCACTTTGCACAGATTTCCTTAATCTTTGTAGTAGGCAACTTCTTCAATTTCTCTCTCCCCTCCTCTGAACCAGTTTCCCCAGGTCTGGCCTCTTGCTCTTGAAGTTGATCTATCAGCTCATCAGTGGTTAGTTCTTCATTGTCCTCCTCCACCAACTCTTCCACATCCTCCCCACTAACCTCCAACCCCAAGGACTTTCCCAATGCCACAATGGATTCCTCAACTGGCATAATCCTCTCAGGGTTAGCCTCAAACCCTTCAAAATCCCTTTTCTCTACACATTCTGGCCACAGTTTCTTCCAAGCAGAGTTCAAGGTCCTCTTAGTCACTTCCTCCCAAGCCTTACCTATAAGGTTTACACAATTGAGGATATTAAAGTGATCTCTCCAAAACTCTCTTAGAGTCAGTTCAGTTTCTGAGGTCATTACAAAGCACCTTTCAAACAGAGCTTTTGTGTACAGTTTCTTGAAGTTGGAAATAACCTGCTGGTCCATGGGCTGCAGGAGAGGAGTGGTATTAGGAGGCAAAAACTTCACCTTAATGAAGCTCATGTCCCCATAAAGTCGCTCTGCCACGTCTGTAGGATGACCAGGGGCATTGTCTAACACCAGGAGGCACTTAAGTTCTAATTTCTTTTCAGTTAGGTAATCTTTCACATTGGGGGCAAATGCATGGTGTAACCAGTTATAGAAAAATTCCCTAGTGACCCATGCCTTACTGTTTGCCCTCCACAGCACACACAAATTATCCTTGAGGACATTCTTTTGCCTGAACGCTCTGGGAGTTTCAGAGTGATACACTAATAAAGGCTTCACTTTGCAATCACCAGTAGCATTGGCACACATGAGAAGAGTAAGCCTGTCTTTCATAGGCTTATGTCCTGGGAGTGCCTTTTCCTCCTGAGTAATGTAGGTCCTGCTTGGCATTTTCTTCCAGAACAGGCCTGTTTCATCACAATTAAACACTTGTTCAGGTTTCAGTCCTTCACTTTCTATGTACTCCTTGAATTCCTGCACATATTTTTCAGCCGCTTTGTGGTCCGAACTGGCAGCCTCACCATGCCTTATCACACTATGGATGCCACTACGCTTCTTAAATCTCTCAAACCAACCTTTGCTGGCCTTAAATTCACTCACATCATCACTAGTTGCAGGCAGTTTTTTAATTAAATCGTCATGCAACTTCCTAGCCTTTTCACATATGATCGCTTGAGAGACGCTATCTCCTGCTATCTGTTTTTCATTTATCCACACCAATAACAGTCTCTCAACATCTTCCATCACTTGCGATCTTTGTTTCGAAAACACAGTTAAACCTTTGGCAAGAACAGCTTCCTTGATTGTCTTTCTGGTGCCCACAATAGTAGCGATGGTTGATTGGGGTTTCTTGTACAGCTTGACTAGGTCGGCTATACGCACTCCACTTTCATACTTATCAATGATCTCTTTCTTCATTTCTATTGTAATTCTCACCCTTATTGGTGTAGGGTTGGCACTAGAAGCTTTCTTGGGGCCCATGGTCACTTATTTTCCCGAAACAGCACCGAAAACACTGTAATAATACGAAATATTCCGAGTGTATGCTTGGATGTTACCGCGGAGGCTGGCTGGTAAACAATGGGACGGGCGGCACATGTGAGGCTGGCTGAGGGCGCACATTGGACGTGTCTCGGACGAAAATCGTTGAGCGGGTTTTTAATCGGTATGCGCGGCAAAAATTTTGCGATTAAAGTAAGCGGTATGCGAAATAATCGCTATGTGATGCCATCGTTATGCGGGGGTCCACTGTACTGCGGGGAATAGACAAGGTGGACAGAGATAGGATGTTCCAGAGAGGGGACACAGAAACAAGGGGTCACAACTGGAAGCTAAAGACTCAGACGAGTCACAGGGACGTTAGGAAGTATTTCTTCAGTCATAGAGTCGTCAGGAAGTGGAATAGCCTAGCAAGTGGAGTAGTGGAAGCAGGAACCATACATAGTTTTAAGAAGAGGTATGACAAAGCTCAGGAAGCAGAGAGGGAGAGGACCTAGTAGTAATTAGTGAAGAGGTGGGGGCCACGAGCTGAGTCTCGACCCCTGCAACCACAATTAGGTGAGTACACACCCACACACAAGCTTACAGAAGATAATAGCAGTTTTATATAAGTGTCCAGTGACTATATAAGTGTATATATATATTATAAAAACCAGAAGGAAGGAAGGGATGAAAGAATGAAGAAAGAAAGATAGGTAGGTAGGAATGATGACACATAACATTTACCTGGGATAACTACCTAACACAACTGCCTGCTAATACTCTGGAGAAAACTGCTCACAAGAGCTGTTTTGTCTGTGCACATATTAAAAAATGCCCACAAAAATGCAGAGACACTCATTTTATGTGTGAGGAGTGTAAAACACCATTATGTGTGAGGAGTGTAAAACACCATTATGTGTGAGGAGTGTAAAACACCATTATGTGTGAGGAGTGTAAAACACCATTATGTGTGAGGAGTGTAAAACACCATTATGTGTGAGGAGTGTAAAACACCATTATGTGTGAGGAGTGTAAAACACCATTATGTGTGAGGAGTGTAAAACACCATTATGTGTGAGGAGTGTAAAACACCATTATGTGTGAGGAGTGTAAAACACCATTATGTGTGAGGAGTGTAAAACACCATTATGTGTGAGGAGTGTAAAACACCATTATGTGTGAGGAGTGTAAAACACCATTATGTGTGAGGAGTGTAAAACACCATTATGTGGGAGGAGTGTAAAACACCATTATGTGTGAGGAGTGTAAAACACCATTATGTGTGAGGAGTGTAAAACACCATTATGTGTGAGTAGTGTAAAACACCATTATGTGTGAGGAGTGTAAAACACCATTATGTGTGAGGAGTGTAAAACACCATTATGTGTGAGGAGTGTAAAACACCATTATGTGTGAGGAGTGTAAAACACCATTATGTGTGAGGAGTGTAAAACACCATTATGTGTGAGGAGTGTAAAACACCATTATGTGTGAGGAGTGTAAAACACCATTATGTGTGAGGAGTGTAAAACACCATTATGTGGGAGGAGTGTAAAACACCATTATGCATACACCCATATTTCAAAGAATTACACAAGCTGCAGCAATTCTAGGAAAGTGTCCAGTGATTGTACATTTGTATATATATATATATTACTGAACTAATCCCTGTACTATCACCTGCTAGATAGTATTTTACTGGCTCATTATCCCAGGTGTCCCACACAGTTCTTTGTGTGACCCAGTTTAACGTATCTTCCCAGATTTCCAATTCACAAATTATTATTTGTTAATAAGATACTTACTCTTTAATAATATCTGTATTACCATTTTCTTTCCTACTTAAACAGTGTTAAAATTCTCTTATAATCATACCTTTTTTTTCCCCTTTTCTACCAAACTACAAATAACAAACTACTAACCAGTATCAACTACCTCAAATAATATTCCTATAGTGATATTAATTGCTCAAACTTTATACTATACGGCAAATCCTACTCTTAGATTATTCTTCATATCTTAGTGACTATATTGTGTGTGCAATTAGTGTATATTCCAATTACATTATTGTTCAAGTTCTAAAACTATCTTTTGCTAGCTACTACCAACTACCTCATATTATTTTTACTTTTTATAGTACAATAAATTGCTCAACTTATTATATATTACAAATCAGATCTTACTCCCAAATCAATATTATATCATAGTGACTATCTGTCAATTTAAATTTGTTTACCATTACTTAATTTAGTCCCTTATATATCTTCTCCTCATTTTAGCTTTATATAACTACCTTAGTTCATATATTCACAATTGTTAAAATAATCAAGGTGCTATTCTCAGGTGCTAAAGTGTAATAAGTTCACTATTTTGCCATTATATACCCTAGTTCATTTATTTGATTACAACTCTATTTGTTCACCACAAATTATTTTAGTCCCTTTATATTGTCTCCTTTATTTTAGCTTTAAAGAACTACCTTAGCTCATATTTTTACATTTGTTAAAATAATTCAGGTGCTATTTCATAGCTTTAGAATATTTACTTTGTTTTATACTTAATTCTAACTATAGATTCACTATAAATCCTATGATTACAAGCATTGATCCTGATACCAACCTCTTATTGAATGACTTAAATGAATCAAACAGTAACTGTAATGGCACTTCTCAGAGCCAACAAAAACATAACTGTCTTTAACTACAATATCAGATCTTTAAGCAAACATTACGATGACCTCATAGCATTACTAAATTCCCTGCATGCCAGTATGTCCATCATTACTCTCACTGAAACCTGGCTAAAGCCTGATACTACAGATGTCTATGCCATTCCTGGTTACACAGCCATACACAACTGTAGGCCAGATCAACAAGGGGGTGGCACAGCTGTATACTACACAGACCAGCTAAAATGTATCACTAATACTTGCACAAGGGATGAACATGGGAACATATAATAGCTAAATTCAAATCCAAATACCTACAAAAACCTCTCACAGTGATAAACATCTACAGAGTACCACAATCTAACATTAGCCATTTTAGTGAAAACCTAGGAAGTATGATAACTGATGCACGCATGAACAAAGATCACTTACTACTCTCAGGTGACTTCAATATAAATCTCCTGCAAGTCCAGGACCTACACGTTACTGAATTCACAAACACAATGAGTAACTGCATATTGCTACCAACAGTAACAAAACCTACAAGAGTTACAGAGACTAGTGTTTCCCTACTTGACCACATTTGGACCAACACCATATCCCCTTTAAAATCAGGCATAATCACAGATAATACCACAGACCACTACCCTACCTTCCTCATAACAAATCCTGGCAAATTACCCCAAGACACTACTAAAGTCACTTTCAGACTTCACAATGAGGCAGCCATTAATAACTTCACAGCAGCAGTGACAAACATTGACTGGCACACTGAGCTAGAAATCTATACAGATATTGACGAATGTATTAATAATTTTCTAAAAAAGACCCAATACCTCTATAACAAGCACTGCCCTAAAAAAACTAAACAGATGACAGCTAAGAGACTGAACAGTCCCTGGCTAACACTCAGCATCCTCAAATCCATAAATACAAAGCACCTATATGAAAAACAGAACAGAATGGGTCACATAACCAGAGACCAAACAAAACGTTACTTGTCAAGTCCTAACCAGCCTGATAAGAAGGGCTAAAAAATTGTATTATGAGAACAGATTATCCAACTTACGAGGTGATATAAAAAAGACCTGGAAAACCCTATCAGAAATTCTAGGAACAAAAAAGATATCACAAAATACAAAATTAAATTAACAAAATCAGATGAACCCCAACTCCCACCAACTGAAACAGCAAACATACTCAATGATTTCTTCTCCACTATAGGAAAAAACCTTGCCATTAAAATCCCAAGCTCAGATACCCCACCCAGTGACTACCTCACTGGCAACTACCCGAACACACTGTTCCTAGCTCCAACTAAACCAACTGAAGTCTCCCTTATTATCAACACACTAAAAAACAAGACAGGAGATTTAAATACCTTACCACCTTTTATATACAAAAAAGCATCACAAGTGCTATCACCAATCATTGCAACACTCTTTAACAAATCCATCGAATCCTCTACCTTCCCTACAGTTCTCAAAATAGCAAGGGTCACCCCGATTCATAAAGGAGGAGACCAAACAGACTTGAATAACTATAGGCCAATATCCAACTTACACCCTCTCTCTAAAATCTTCGAAAAATTAATTCATCAGTGAATCTATTCCTACCTCATCTCCCAAAACGTACTCAACCCCTGTCAATTTGGGTTCAGGCCTAATAAAAATACTAATGATGCTATTATACACATGCTAGAACATATATACAGTGGAACCTCAAAAATCGAACTTTCTTCGGTCCAGAAGTCTGTTCGAGTGCCTTTAACGAATGAATTTATTCCCATCAGGAATAATGTAAATTAGATTAGTCCATTTCAGACCCTTAAAAATACACTTATAAAAGCACTTACAAAAATACACTTACATAATTGGTTGTGTTTGGAGCAGTTCGATTTTTGAGGTTCCACTGTACACTGCAATAGAGAAAAAAGAAGTCCCACTGGGGATCTTCATTGACTTACGTAAAGCTTTTGATACAGCTGACCATGACTTGCTCCATATAAAATTGTCACACTATGGTATAAGAGGGCACTCCCTCAAATACCTAAAGTCATATCTCAGCAACAGAAGCCAATATGTGTACACAAATGGGGCAAACTCTTCCACACAGCCAATAACAGTTGGTGTCCCACAGGGAAGTGTCCTTGGCCCTCTTCCCTTTCTCATATACATAAATGATCTACCAAATGCATCATAACTACTCAAACCCACACTATTTGCAGATGACACTACATACGTCTTCTCTCACCCGAGCCCAGTCACGCTAGCCAATACTGTAAATACCGAATTACAGAAAATATCTACCTGGATGAGGACTAACGAACTTACTCTAAACATTGACAAAACCTACTACATTCAGTTTGGTAACAGAGCTACAGATGTCCCTCTTAACATAATGATAAATGGATCACCTATCACAAAACTCACAGAGGGAAAATTCTTAGGAATCCACCTTGATAATAGACTCAAATTTCAAACACATATACAGCAAATTTCCAAGAAAATTTCCAAAACCGTAGGCACACTATCGAAGATACGGTACTACGTTCCACAGTCAGCCCTCCTGGCCCTGTATCACTCACTTATTTAACCCTATTTCACCTGTGGAATTTGTGCATGGGGCTCAACAACAATAAATCTTCTCGGACCACTAATTACCCAACAAAAGGCTGCAGTCAGAATGATAACAAATTCCCACTACAGGCAGCACACTCCACCAATATTCAAAACCCTATACCTACTCACCATACAAAACATCCATACTTATTACTGCACCTATTACATACATAGAACACTTAACTCTGATATAAACCCTCCCCTCAAATGTCTCCTTACCAACCTCAACAGAACACATGACCATAACACAAGGCACAGATCACTCTTTGATGTTCCTCGTGTCCATCTCACGCTATGCAAAAACTCAATGCACATAAAAGGCCCTAAAATCTGGAATTCATTACCTGTGAATATAAAAGAAACACTGTCTGTTTATAAATTCAAGTCTCTTCTCAAAAATCACTTACTCACCCACAACCAAATAAATACTGAATAATTGTATCTTAAAAATTGTATCTCATAAATGTTTCTCATAATTGTATCTCATAAATGTTTAACCTGATACCCAATCAAACTTTGTTATTTTTTAATTACATTATCTAACAGAATACTCCATTCTACTGACTGCTCAGCAACACAGTAAATGACCATATGACCTGTCTTTTTAATACTCATTTGTGCTTAATTGTTATCTGTTTACAATAATGTTTTACCACTGAATATATCACTGCTTAGTTAATCTTAAGTTAATTTTAAGCCTGCCCATAATGCTCTGCATACAAGGGGCTTTGGCATGTTGCACTTAACTGTATTCATTTGTACTACTCTGTATCATGTTCAAATTAATAAATAAATAAATAAATAAATATTATAGAACAATAGTAATAAACAATTTTTTATATTGTCCATTTGTGTAAATAAGTTTTGTAAACAATATAATGATACTAATGTTTGTGAAATTATTGTAAGGTGCAATGTATTTGTACATTGCACCTTACTTTGGTCTCACAGGCCACATAAGTTATGTGAAAAAATAAAATAGTGAAAAAAACAAGAAACCTTCGAATGTAAGTAAACAAAGTTTACCGGGTGAGCATCATTCGCTGCTGTTGCTTACATGGCTCACTTTCTGCCAGTTTTACTCCTCTATATCTCAGTAAGTACTAATCGCAAAATTTTCTGGGGGTGCTTAGAACAATCAGAAAATTTGTCTTAACATTTTGGTAAGAAAAAATTTTTTTTTTTTTTTTTTTAATATTTTTTGACACTAGGAGACACTTCAGGATTGGGGGGTTGTGACAGTCAAAGAGTTAACCCTTTGACTGTTTTGGTCATATATATACATCTTATGAGCCACCGTTTTTGACGTATATATACTTGTAAATTCTAGCGGTTTCAATTCAAGCAGGAGAAAGCTGGTAGGCCCACAAGTGAGAGAACGGGTCAGTGTGGTCAGTGTGCACCATATAAAAAAAAAATTCTGTAGCACCCAGTGCATAATGAGAAAAAAAAACTCCAACCGTTTTTTTAATTAACCCTTTCAGGGTCCTCTCCTAAACTTGTTCTCAGGGTCAAAAATTTTTCAGAAAAAAAAAAATTATTTTTTCTTATGAAATGATAGAGAATCTTTTCCCAATCATAATGACACCAAAAGTATGAAATTTGATGGAAAACTTATGGAATTATGCTCTTGTGAAGTTAGCGGTCTCACCGATGTTTACGCATTGGCGATTTCGCCAACTTTGAGCCCTATTTTCGACCAATTCCTCT
This sequence comes from Cherax quadricarinatus, assembly GCF_038502225.1. Taxonomy (NCBI): domain Eukaryota; kingdom Metazoa; phylum Arthropoda; class Malacostraca; order Decapoda; family Parastacidae; genus Cherax; species Cherax quadricarinatus. The sequence goes on from NC_091353.1 coordinate 17,437,687, forward strand.
GTACTAGTCAACAGAAATCATATTTATTTCACTAGAACTCCATTTGGTCTATCGATTGAGTACAAGAAACCACCCATTTACCAGTTTCAACTATCCAACAAAGTGGTTAGAAATTAGCAATTTTGCCAATTTCACACAAATATCAGAAGATGCCAATTTCCAAATAGGGTCCAGAATAAGCAAGACAGACATTCCTGGCACTAAAATAACAAGTTCTCTATTCGTTAGTCATGTCCCCAGGCCCCTTTTATATTTCTTTTGCTTTCCACTCTGAATTTTTATTCTCACAAAAAATAGAAGATTTACTGTTATGCAGACTTCTGCATTAGTGTAGAAATGGTATAAATAATATCAGTGCACTTGTGAAAGAATATTAGACTCACCAGTTGACGTGTATTGGACGCTTGGCATGATTTGTTTACTTTTGAACTTTGGTAAAATCAAACATTTCTGCTACTTTCAGCTCAATTTCAAGGTACTTTTTATTGTGAAACCAATCAAAATCATCTCAATTTCTGTAACATGTTTTCCATTCTATATAGTGAGACTAGGAAAACTAGAATACAACCATAAATACCATACGAAAATACAGTGCAAAGTCGCTGTTTTAATCCAAAAACACGGTCAAAGTTTTTTTTCTCATTACACACTGTGTGCTGCAGGATTTTTTTATACTGTGCACACTGACCACATAGCCCCATTCTTTCATATGTAGGCCTACCAGCTTTCTCTCACTAGATTTGAAGGCGCTAGAATTTAGGCATTCTAGTACGTTAATAACCCTGGTGTGTAAGCCGTACTAGTATGTTGAAAACCCTTAAAGGGTTAAAATGTCGACTTTGTGGTGTATTTTCGTATAGTATATATGGTTGTATTCTCGTTTTCTTGGTCTCATTTGACAGAATGGAAAACATATTATAGAAATAGAGGTTATTTTGATTGGTTTTACTATGAAAAGAACCTAGAAATGTAGCTCAAAGTAGGGGAAATGTTTGATTTTTGCCAATGTTCAAAAGTAAACAAATGATGTCAGTGTCCAGTAAATGTCCAACGAACCATTCTAATATGCAGTCATGAATGGGTTGACATTATTTATACAATTCTTACAATATTGCAGTAGTCTGCCTAACAGTAAATCTTCTATTTTTTGTTTGAATAAAAATTCAAAACAGAAGGCAAGAGTAATATCAGAGGGGCCTGGAGACATGACTGATGAACAAAGAAAATGTTATTTTAGAGCCAGGAATGTCTGCATTGTTCATTCTGGACCCTATTTTGAAATTGTCATATTTTTTAATTTTCATGAAATTGGCCAAACTGCAAATTTCTGACCACGTTATTGTATTGGGTAGTTGATATCGGTAAATGGGCAGTTTCTTGTACTCAATCGATAGAAAAAATGGAGTTCTAAAGAAAGAGCTATGAGTTTGGTCGACTGGAACAATGGAATTAGTAACAAGCACAAAAACCAATGGATTTTAAGGAAATGTTTGGATGAATGCACGGAGTATATGCTCACTCACTGAGATAAACAGGGAAACTGACTCACCTTTGAATGGCATCCCGGCAGGCTGACGCGTCTAGCATGACCGATTTGCAAGGCACCGGCCAAAGCACGGAGCAAAATTTTGGCCCAAACATCGGCCTACATACAATTTGGCCAATACCCGCATTGGCTGATATCTGGGATTCCACTGTATTATTATATATGAAGAGAAATATGTAGGGAGAGGAATCTTGTAAAACATTGCTTTTTCATTGCAGTGAAGATGATCCGCAGTGGCTTCTGGATGAAGGTCAAGAGTCAAAACAAAATGAAGCTGAGAATGTGAACCATCAGTCAGACACAACAGAAGGTCAGTCAGACACAACAGGTCAGTTGGTCACACAGAACCAACAGTCGGCTGACAAACTTGCGGCTAAACAGCACAGGCAACTACCCTCAGACAGCCCGCTTTCAGAATCATTGGTGAACGATGTTAAGGATGACGACAAGATGACAGACACTGAAGACGAGGAGGAAGCAGATGACACTCTGGCAGAGGAGGTATCTGATGACGATACAGAAAGAAGCTTGTCACCTTCACAAACAAAGGTATGAGTGAGGATCACATAATCTACAATGTTTTTTTTTATACTGGTAATAATGTATGGAATTTCTCTGTGCTTAAGTAATTTATCTTTATTATGAACTTTTAATACATTTTTTGTTAATGGAGATAAATGGTATAAAATAGTGACCCGATGAAAAAATAGATAAATGTAGTATAATGCTATCCTTTATTAACTACATCTTATCCACACAGTGGAATTTATCTACGGTGGACCCCCGGTTATCAGCCAACTCGGTTATCGGCCGGTTTTTCGGCGCCTGGTTATCGGCCATTTGGGAGGCGTCCATCCGCCGGCAGGGGCCGCTTGCGAGTCAGTTTGGCTTTGTCTCTGGGCGAGTGAGGAAGCTTCTGCTCATTCATCCAATCATTTTGCTATAATCCATTGCTTTTTGTGGTTATTGATTGAGTGCAACTGCAGAATAAGCAACCATGGGCCCAAAGAAACACGTTACATAGTATATAAAAACATGCAATGTTTATATGCTATGTATATTTAATAATAATCACTTGTACATTAAATGTCATTTTTTAGATTAATATAGACATTTTCATTAATCCATCTATTATATCTTCTTCAAAATTACATAAGAAACACATTACATAGCATATAAACATGTAATGTTTATTATATGCAATGTATATTTAATAATCACTCTTTGCCACATTAAATGTCTTATTTTACGTTAATATAGGCATTTTCATTAATCCATCTATGATATTTTCTTCAAAATTATATAAGAAACACGTTACATATCATGTAGCATATAAACATCCAATGTTTATATGGAGAGTGGGATGGAGAGTAAACATTACATTTTCTCTGATGCAGCATTAGAGAAAACTGAATCTGGCGACTGGTGCAGTAACCGCCCTTCACATGCGTTTGTTTACAACTCTTGGCATGAATTATTCATTACTTCTCCCTTTGTTTATGATGGCATCTAAAGGTAGTTGTTAGAAACGATTAAACTCAGTGAACATGGTAATAATATGGCTGTGTAGTGTAATAATATGGCTGTGTAGTGTAATAATATGGCTGTGTATGTGAAAATTTGTGTGGACTGCCTCCAAGTGAGTCGCCTACCCTGGCAAACTCTGTTGACACCGAGCTCTGAGGTGGGTACCTCAGCCTCACAAGTGGCTTATAGGACAGATTTTCACAAATGATTGATGTTGCAAGAAACTCGCCTGCATGCACGTATAAAGGACTAACTTACTTGGTGTTGCAGCATATATCCTGATTTTCAACTTCCCTAAGCTTAGCCTTAGCCCCTCTGGACGTCCCCTCAGAAACCACGTGCAACCGGGAGCCTTAATTCCTGCAATATTCAATCGTTATTAGTGACCTGCCTGCACCTCAGAGATTCCTATATCCAAGAGGGTATGTATCCCCTAGTATAACTATGCAGACACGGACACTAGCTTCCAGACTGCTTTGAGACACTGATACTTACTGGGCATGCTCTGCCTGTTGCACACTGGACCCACAGATAAACTCAACTCACAATCTCCCCAGACACTGGCCAGAAATCTACGAGAAAGTGGAGGTCTTGTCTTACTGTATGGGCCTGACGGAGGAGGTCATCTACGGTACATTGAGGTGCCTCTACCAGATTTCCCCAGGTCTCAAATGTGAAGACACGTGGGGGGCGCCGTCTGCTGATCACGGCACGTCTTGTCCAGTTGGTGTCTGTCTTAAGAAGAACGAGCTGGTCCCTCTTCCAGACCCTCGTCACTTCGTTCAAACTAGGGCTGCCAGTTCTCCTTAGCTAACTTATCCTAGTGTTTGCCTACATTATCGGCCTATTACTACCTATGTCTTAGGTCTACATTATTATCTACAGTTGCCTTAGTAAACCTAATATTAATATACTAACAGTAAACTACCTACTCCTTCCCTGAAGGGTAAATCTATAAATAAATAAGTGCCTACCATCAATCGCCAACCCGGGGAGAGAAATGTGTTTATGTTCGGGGAGAACGCTTTTTGTTTGGGTGAGTTATAAGGGCCATCCAGCTCAGCCGTTCCATCACGGCCATGTCGGATTGGTCCTGTGGAACTTTAGGGACCAAATAAATTTCCACATCCTCCCGCCGGCGAAGGTAGGCGCTAAGTCTAAATCAAGTTCACCTTCCGCAAGCCCCCACAGAGGACCCTGGACACGAGTGCCGTCCGGCCACTCTCGTCGAGCAGACTCCGGTCTAACTTCAACCGTCCAGTTTCCCCTGTGTGGACCTCTGGGGGTGTAAACTTGTTGGTTCCGGTGGTCTTAGCACCCTTTGCTTTAACTTTAACGTAGTTCATATGTCTAGCCTTGACTGAGTGGCTCCGTACTTTCCCAACCAGTGGCCCACATGCCCTGGTAGCTTTTCCTCCCACTGTTACGAGGTTCCCTGGATTTAAAGGCAATCTATCTCCCTCTTTACGTACCCTGTAAAAGTGTTTTCCCAAGGTGGCCGAGTGTTCGTCACTACCTACCCGGTTCAGCTTCCCTGGCGGTTCATCGTGTATACTGGTATTCATTATCACTACTCCCCCAGCTATCATGGGGACAGCTTCTCCTCTATCTGGCGTGGCAGGGAATTCAGGTGGAATCCTGCCGCCTATGATGTATCCTACTGGGGATCTGTATAAACCAATTCCTTCCTTAAACGTCCGTCGTGTAGACAGGAAGTCATCTATATGATTGGCTCCCACCAGGATACCTACATTTCTGACTGTGTCAATGGTAATTCCCTGGTCTGCCAGCTTCACGTCAAGGTCTTTCAATCGCTTAGCTGCTGCAGCAAGACCTCTCGCTGTAATTGCCCTGGGTAATGTCTCTACCACCAAGACTGTAATATCTCTGCGATGTCTACCTAATTTGACTGTGACATCCACCACATCATAAGATTTGGGTGGGACCTGACTTATAGCCCCTCCCAACATCATACTAACTTTCTTTGTGGCCTTCAAATTTAATTTAGCCACCAACTTCTTTGTTATCAAGGATACTTGTGCTACTGGGTCAAAGAATAATCGGGTTGTTTCGGACCTGTGCCCATTCACAACCTTTGCCATGACTGTAGGTAGGGCAGCACCTCCGTGATTCTCACTCGGATTAGAGACTTCACTCCCACTAATCACGCTGGCTACCATTTCAGGCTCAGACTCACTTTCTATCTCTACCTGAGAGATATCCCTACTAGCTTGGGGTTCCCTTAAATTATTGGGACATAGTGCAGTGTGGTGCTTACCTTTGCAACAGACTCGACACTCACTGAGCTGGGTGCCACAGTCTCTCGCAAAGTGTTCCCCACAACACTTGAAGCAGAGTCTCAACTCCCTTAGTCTCTGTTGCCTACTGCTCAGTGTTATATACTCCGAGCAACTCGTGCTAGCATGTTCGCCTTCACAGAACACGCATATTCTGGCATGAGTGCCTCTGAGGTTCTGCTTAGAGGTTCTTACCTTAGACACTTCTTTACCATAGTACACTCCAACGTTAGTCATACGAGCTTTAGACTGATCTCTCGAGATCTTTGAGTGACTGTCTGGGTTTTTATGTGGTGATGGTGGTGACTCTTCTCTCACACCTATACTCAAATGAGAAACGAGATCTCCCAACCCCTCAACAATTTGTTTTATCGTGAACCTATTCGTCTGATATTTTAAGTGTAACTCATGCACTGTCGTGCTAGTCAGTTTCCTCTGAATCACCTGGCTATGGACCCATTCTGAATCATCCTCATCATGCAAATCTCTGAAACTATTTGTCAAGCTCATAATTTCAATACGGAGCTTCTCTAGGCTTTGACGGTCATGTCGGCAAGCCTCTAGATCCAACAACCGATAAAGTATAGCTACCTTTATCTCTTCAGTGTTGCCAGACATGTCTTCTAATTGGTCTTTGGCATGTTGGTAATTAGTTTCAGTAATCTGGTAGTGCCGGACCAGGTCTAAGGCTTTACCCTTGAGCTGCGACCGCAAATACTACAATTTGATGGCATCTGACAAATCGTTCCTGTCATCTATCTGGGCTTTAAACTGATCCCAGAAAGCAATGTACTCAGGGTTCCGTCAAATGTCGGTAAATTCAACTGGGGCAACCTGGGCAACATATTGACAGGTGTGTGGCTGTTTGGGGTACCTGCGGTGTTCAACACCACCCTTGGAATATTAGCCTTTAATGTACTTAACTTATCTTTGTACATATTCATCTCCTGATGACAATCTACATCATCCTTAGTGAATTCGTTCAGAGCCTGCTGAAGACTACCCTGGGATTCATTATCCTCAATAGCCTGTAGCTCATATGCTGAGAATGCTTGTTCATAGGCTTCCCATTTTTCCCCCAAACTCCTCAAGCAGTCTTGCAAATCATCGCAGTCTACATTACTGCGTTGGCAAGTAGCCTTGCACCTGTTACGCGTTCTGTTCAGATGCCCTTTGTATGCCGCTACTGATTGTTTTAATTTTGTTAATGTGGCACGTCCCACTAAGATCCCGCCTCCTCCTGCTTCAACTCATCTCACCGCAGTATATAAGCTGAACCAGACTCTCCTGAACTCCCATCTGCCATTGTCGAGGTTTAATGAGGAGTGTGACACTAATTGTACTTTACCCAGTCCACCCCACAGCACGTCACGGTGTTAGGTAAGAATGAACGAGTCTTAAGGCTTCTCAACAAGCTTAACAATTCCCTTTGTTATATTGACTCTACTCTGACTTAAAATGTACACTGTTAGCTCTCAAATCCCAATCAAAATGTGTATCGATGTGAAAGCTTAACCTAGCACTTTCCTGTACAATGCCAGCAAATAATTACAGGACTTAATCTAGTCTCAGGTACAATTCACAAATCCCACATTAACATGAATCAAAGACAATGAAAATCACACAATAAAAAGTGCAGTATACAAATTAAAATCACTTGGTTAACACAAATAAATTCAACAAATCAACTTGTAAAACAGTAAATGAATAATGTATGTAAATAGCTTGGCCTAACTGTGCCCAGTTTACTCTGTCTAGCATGGATGGTTGGATAAGGTAAATCCTAACCTAGCTAGTGTGCTATAACTTAAACCTGGCTTTATAACTCCCTGTAAATAATAACTAGGTTAAATCTGTCCTAGCTACTATAACTTTGTAAATATTGTACAAGCCTAGCCTAACTGTGGCTACCTTGCAAATCCACTGTAAGTAATCAACACACAAGTCTCCTACTCTGGATTACTTGTAATCACTGTAAATAATTAAATTCACAAGCTTCTCTAGCCTACATGGCCTGCCTGTAAATTACTGCAAATAATAACTTCTGTGTATAGTCAGCTTGGCCTAGCCTCTGTGTAACTTTGGGCCTGGGTGAGCTAACTTAACCTAACTCTGTTAAACTGGTTCCTAACTGTGGCCTAGCTAAGATAGCTTAACCTAGCTATTCCACATCACGGTTTTCGAAGGACCACTTTTGTGAAAATTTGTGTGAACTGCCTCCAAGTGAGTCGCCTACCCTGGCAAACTCTGTTGACACCGAGCTCTGAGGTGGGTACCTCAGCCTCACAAGTGGCTTATAGGACAGATTTTCACAAATGATTGATGTTGCAAGAAACTCGCCTGCATGCACGTATAAAGGACTAACTTATTTGGTGTTGCAGCATATATCCTGATCTTCAACTTCCCTAAGTTTAGCCTTAGCCCCTCTGGACTTTCCCTCAGAAACCACGTGCAACCGGGAGCCTTAATTCCTGCAATATTCAATCGTTATTAGTGACCTGCCTGCACCTCAGAGATTCCTATATCCAAGAGGGTATGTATCCCCTAGTATAACTATGCAGACACGGACACTAGCTTCCAGACTGCTTTGAGACACTGGTACTTACTGGGCATGCTCTGCCTGTTGCACACCGGGCCCACAGATAAACTCAACTCACAATCTCCCCAGACACTGGCCAGAAATCTACGAGAAAGTGGAGGTCTTGTCTTACTGTATGGGCCTGACGGAGGAGGTCATCTACGGTACATCGAGGTGCCTCTACCAGATTTCCCCAGGTCTCAAATGTGAAGACACGTGGGGGGCGCCGTCTGCTGATCACGGCACGTCTTGTCCAGTTGGTGTCTGTCTTAAGAAGAACGAGTTGGTCCCTCTTCCAGACCCTCGTTACTTCGTTCAAACTAGGGCTGCCAGTTCTCCCTAGCTAACTTATCCTAGTGTTTGCCTACATTATCGGCCTATTACTACCTATGTCTTAGGTCTACATTATTATTATCTACAGTTGCCTTAGTAAACCTAATATTAATATACTAACAGTAAACTACCTACTCCTTCCCTGAAGGATAAATCTATAAATAAATAAGTGCCTACCATCAATCGCCAACCCGGGGAGAGAAATGTGTTTATGTTCGGGGAGAACGCTTTTTGTTTGGGTGAGTTATAAGGGCCATCCAGCTCAGCCGTTCCATCATGGCCATGTCGGATCGGTCCTGTGGAACTTTAGGGACCAAATAAATTTCCACAGTGTATTGTAATATAGCTGTGTTGTGTAGCCCAGGAAGGGGGGCTACATACGTGTACTGTGACTACATCTACTGCTACCTACACTGACTTTCTACAAATACTATTCACCTCTTGCCCTACATTAAGACTACAAATATTTTAAGGTTAGTAATGAATGTACCGTAGCAGTAAATGACAGATTAAAGAGGTGTGTGCAATGTGGACCAGGGTGCAAGCTTTTGTAGAGAAACACCACCCTGACCAAGCTGAAACAAGCCATATCTGCAACATGCTCAGTGACAAAACCCTGTCCCACTTCAGGGAAATCGTAGACACACGCCAGAAACAGACCTCTATGGACAGATTTGTCGTGAGATGGGTCCAGTGACTCTCAAGCTGGTCCTAGTGGCATTAAAAGACAAAGAAGGGAAATAACCCCAGAGAAGGCTTTGCTACCTAAAGTCTTTATGGAGGGGGATTCCCCTTCCAAACACTAACTCCTCCCTTTTTCCTCTTCCCTATCTTCCAGAAGCCAGCATTAGCCTTCAATAAAGGTATGTGAAACTTGCATAATTGTTAAAAAAATTATTTTTTTTTTGTGAATATTTTTGTCTGGAACAGATTAATTGTACGTATTTCCATTAATTCTTATGGGAAATATTAATTCAGTTTTTGACCATTTTGGTTATCTGCTGACCTTCTGGAACAGATTACAGCTGATAACCCAGGGTCCACTGTATTTACAAACAGATCTACCTGGGTAAAGAGTACACGAGTATATACGTATAGTGTGGAGAACGTTGAGTAGGTTGTATGTGAGACAGATTTGCAGGTCCGTCTCATATTCACCTATATGTGGTTGCAGGTGTCGAGTCTTAGCTCCAGGCCCTGCTTCTCAACTATGATAGGGTACAATAACAGCCCTTGTGGGCCCTATCATATCTTTTCCTAAAATTATGTACACAGTCTGCCTCCACTACTTCTTCATCAGGGTCATTCACTTCCCAACTACCCTGAGTACTTCTTTACTACCACTTGTTTGCCCTATCAGTTTCTCTGAGCATTTTTATGCTGTTATTTTGTCTCCACTGCCCTCCAGGGTCATTAGGTTCAGTTCCTTTAGTTTTTGATCATAGTTCATACCCTTTAGCTTTGGAATTATTCTCACTGCATACTTCTGCACTTTTTCCAGTTTCTTAACATTCTTCCTTGGGTGTGGGTTCCACAATGGTGTTGTTTACTCCAAAATGGGCCTGACTTTTTTTTTATTTAGAGTGTGTGTCTAACCTGTGATTGCAATACTTATTTTCTGTAAGAGTGTATCTATACCATGACAGTAATGCTGTGAAAGCGTGCTCATAAATTTATGCTGTGTGTTCCAGCCACACATTAGGCAGGGACCAAACTCCCAGACATACCACCCTAATGCTACCACATACACTCGAGTTACTAACATCTGCTGAGGTTTGCTGAAGCCTTCCCTGCTTCAGCACATAGGCAAGGTAGCATCTTGTATAATGTAAGACGTAGCAGAGCCTCAGTCCTTGAACCACTGAACACAAGATGTGTCACATAGTTGCACTCGCCTGCAAAATGATCCTCTGAGACAAAACCCTGTCAATAAAGATAATTGACCTATGTTTCCTCCTTATCCTCTTGTAGCCCATGGGTTGTCTGAGGGTAGCTGTTTCTGTTGTCTGGCCACAAGTTTGTCAGCCGACTGTTGGTTCTGTGTGGATGACTGACCATCGGTTGTGTTTGACTGATGGTTCACATTCTGAGCCTCTGTTTGTTTTGACTCCTGACTTTCATCCAGGAGCCACTGCAGATCATCTTCACTACAGTGAATAGGCAGTGTTTTACAAGATTACTCTATCTACATATTTCTCTTCATATACATATAACAATAATGATAATAATAATAATAATGATAATGAGGGGTTGTTGAGGTAGTTTGGATATTTAAAATGGATGAAATGAAACAGAATGACATGGAAGGCATATAAATCTGTAGTGGAAGGAAGCTGGGTTAGGGGTCAACCTAGAAAAGGTTGGAGGGAGGGGGTAAAGGAGGTTTTGTGTACAAGGAGCTTAGACTTCCAGCAAGTGTACATGAGCATGGTAGAAAGGAGTGAGTGGAGGCAAATGGTTTATATAACTTGATGTGCTGTTGGAGTAACAGAGGGGCAGCTGTACTCAAACAGGTCTCTTATCCACTTTTCTTCCTCAGGTAGCAGAGGGGCAGCTGTACTCAAGCAGGTCACGACCCAGCACATCAGGGATGACTCAGCGCCAGGGCAAAGAGTACCTAACTTGTCTCAACAATCGCCTTGACTGCCTCAACCAGCAGCTCTACCAAACACAAGAAACTCTCAATACTGTGGTGAACACTATCATGACCAGATTTGATGAGATGGAGAAAAATACTCGTTTATGTAGGACCAAACACCAGTGAAATACAAAGCAGAGAAAATAAGTTATGATATTACATTTATAGCTAAACCTGTGTAAATCATTTAACTCAAGGAGTTCTGGAGTCTTGATCCTCTGTCCACTAATGAAGATCTGGACTCTGTCCTGTCAGGTTGTTGGTGATAGTGCAAGTTTAAGGTAAATAAATGTTGTGTCTCACAGAGTGTCACTGAGCTTATATTTTATCTCAGGTTAGCTATTACTTGCTGGAAATAAGAAAACAATCCTTATATTTTCTGTATAAGAACTGATACATAAGGGCATAGATATTGTACTTCAGATGATTGTTTGGATCGTGAAGGCAGTGCATGTCTCACAAGACAACTATTGAATGAAAGATGGTGAATATATTTTCTTTGTGTTATATCAGTGGGAGACTATCGTTGGTGTAAGAGAAAAATCTTTGCATGTGTCTTTATCTGCCTTTAGTGATTCTCCTCCATTGAAGCACTTGTGTCTCAGTATAGTGGTCTTGGCTCACTCTCAAAGGTAAACTGAACATTTATAACACAGGGTGATGAGTCAGCCATGTGACACAACATGGTGAGTCGGCTTTGTGACACAAGATGGTGAGTCAGCCATGTGACACAACATGGTGAGTCGGCTTTGTGACACAAGATGGTGAGTCAGCCATGTGACACAACATGGTGAGTCAGCCATGTGACAAGGTGGTGAGCCAGTCAAGTGACACAAGATCACCAACCACTTGGATACCAAACATTTGCATAACCCAGGACAGAATGGGTTTAGAGCAGGTCTTTCCTTCCTCTCACAACTACTGGACCACTATACCACGGTCTTAGATGATTGCTTGTGCCTCTTACAACTTCTGGACTACTATGACATGGTCTTGGATATACTGGAGGACAAAATGCAGATGTAGTATGGATGGATGTATAACTTTCTAACAAACAGAGCACAGAGTAATAGTAAACAGTAAAGTCAGAGGCAGCTACAGTGAGAAGCTCTGTTCCACAAGGTACAATACTCACTCCCATCCTGTTCCTCACCCTCCATGTGACACAAGATGATGAGCCTGTGATGTGACACAAGGTGACTAGCTAGCCATGTGACACAAGGTGACGAGTCAGCCATGTGACACAAGGTGACGAGTCAGCCATGTGACACAAGGTGACGAGTCAGCCATGTGACACAAGGTGACGAGTCAGCCATGTGACACAATATGATGAGTCAACCATGATACTCCTGACTTAATTGCATTTATTTCTCGCCACTGAAACTCCCTTACCTCCCTTCAACTTTGTTTCACCTAAAACCAGGACATCCAGTTTCTATTCATTCATAACATTGGCAATCATCTCTTTCTTATCATCTGCACTACATCCACACACATTCAAACATCCTAACTTTATAAAGTTTTTCTTATTTTTAGTAATTTATACAGGAGAAGAAGTTACTAGCTCATTGGTTGTAACATTTTAGTTGCTTCTTACAACTCAGTAACCCATGGCCTGGTAGGCAAAGCTCTCGCTTCACATGCTGAGTGTCCGTAGTTTGATTCCCAGTGAGAGTGGCAACATAGCTGTTTCCTTACATCATTCTATCATGCAGGAAGAACCATAGATCTATGGTGCATCCAACAAAGTAAGCAAATGCTTGGATGTCACTAATGCCCGGCTCCAGCTGGGTTACAAGTATAATTAGGAGGTTAAATCACCACCACTAGATGTAGAACAAACGAAATGTAAACTTTGCCAGACTGGCTATTGTCACACCTTGCATCATTATGTGCTGGAGTGCGATAAAATTAATGAATTCAGAGACAACTCACTCAGAAATGTTCAAGATGTGAAAGTATTTTATCCACAGTGGTATATTACAAACCATTCTGGAAAAATACCCTGACTTTGCTTATTGTTAATTTATTTATTTATTATTAATTTGAACATGATACATAGAAGTACAAGGAAATACAGTGGACCCCCGCATAACGATTACCTCCGAATGCAACCAATTATGTAAGTGTATTTATGTAAGTGCGTTTGTACGTGTATGTTTGGGGGTCTGAAATGGACTAATCTACTTCACAATATTTCTTATGGGAACAAATTCGGTCAGTACTGGCACCTGAACATACTTCTGGAGTGAAAAAATATCGTTAACCGGGGGTCCACTGTACAGTGGTTAAGTGTAACATGCCAAAGCACTACTACTGTGTGTGTGTGTGAGGGTGTGACTCATTTAAAATTTGTATTAATAACTCCTTAATATTGTGATCAGGTGTAAACGTGTGAATGGTTCATTACCTTTGTAACTTGTTCATCTATCAAAACTTTGTGGCCCAGTCCCTGGACCCATTATGTACCTCTGTAATCCTTTTGACAACTGCCCACAGAATGGGTATCGGGTGCATAATAAAGATATTAAACTAACTTCTCGCTCTCTTTTTCTTAACCAATTTTGGTCTCATTCTCATGCTGTCGCAGTGTACACTGATGGTTTTAAATCTTCTGACAGTGTCGGATTTGCAGCGGTATTTCCAGAGTTGTGCGAGGGCATTTATTAGACTCGGCTAGCATTTTTACAACTGAATTGTAGGCATTTGTTGTCATAGTCTCACACTTCCTTAGTGCTTTGCATGGTATTAAAAAATTTAACTCACCTCATCCCCTAGTTCTTCGTATACAAATTTGGGTGCACTGCATTTCTAGCAAAACCGAAGAAATCGTTTTGTGTTTGTTCCATGGTCTTGTTGACATTGAGGGCAACAAGCAGGCAGACACTGCTGTGCAGTCAACAGAACATGACCCAGTTTCATGCAGAAATATTTCATTGTAACAATTGGACTGTCCTGTTTTTCAACGAGCACACAGAATTTACCTCCGATGTAGTCACCACTCTAAAACCCTTATTTTATCTTTCTGCCTTGCTGACGGCTTCACCTTGACACAGACTGTCTCTTTACCTTTTAGGTAGCAACAGATTAAACAAACTTTGATAATACTTCCTTTAGTACTTCTTACAACCAATTCTAACTCAACCTCTGTCATCCTCTCCATCCCTGGCTATTTTCTGCTCCAGCAACACCCTCTGTCCTGCACCACTAAACAGTAAACTGTTTAGTACTACACATCACTACAGTAAACTATTCAGTACTCCACATCATTACAGTAAACTATTCAGTACTCTACATCATTACAGTAAATTATTCAGTACTCCACATCATTATGGTAAACTATTCAGTACTCTACATCATTACAGTACACTGTTATGTACTACACATCACTACAGTAAACTGTTCAGTGCTCTACATCACTACAGTAAACTGTTCAGTATTCCACATCACTACAGTAAACTATTCAGTGCTACACATCACTACAGTAAACTATTCAGTGCTACACATCACTACAGTAAACTATTCAGTGCTACACATCACTACAGTAAACTATTCAGTACTCCACATCACTCCAGTAAACTGTTATGTACTCCACATTACTACAGTAAACTGTTAGGTACTCCACATCAATGCAGTAAACTGTTATGTACTCCACATTGTACCAGTACACTGTTTTGTACTCCATATCACTACAGTAAACTGTCATGTACTCCACATCACTCCAGTAAACTGTTATGTACTGCACATCACTCCAGTAAACTGTTATGTACTGCACATCACTCCAGTAAACTTATGTACTCCACATTACTACAGTAGATTGTTAGGTACTTCACATCACTACACTAAACTGTTACGTACCCCATATCACTGGACAGTCACCTAAAGTCAGTGCCTGACCAACTGGGCTGTGGTTCGTACATCAGCTTGCGTGCAGCCAGTAGTAACAGCCTGGTTGATCAGACCCTGATCCACTGAGGTCAGTCATCACTTCAGAATGCTGTCAATCATCACTTCAGGATGTCAGTCATCACTACAGGATGTTGTCATCACTAAAGGATGCTGGAGTTTACCCTCCAGGTAAACTCCAGATGCTGTCAGTCATCACTACAGGATGCTGTCAGTCATCACTACAGAATGCTGTCAGTCACCACTACAGGATGCTGTCAGTCATCACTACAGGATGTTGTCAGTCACCACTACAGGATGCTGTCAGTCATCACTACAGGATGCTGTCAGTCATCACTACAGGATGCTCTCAGTCATCACTAAAGGATGCTCTCAGTCATCACTACAGGATGCTGTCAGTCATCACTTCAGGATGCTGCCAGTCATCACTACAGGATGCTGTCAGTCATCACTACAGGATGCTGTCAGTCATCACTACAGGATGCTGTCAGTCATCACTACAGGATGTCAGTCATCACTACAGGATGCTGTCACTACTATTGTCATTCATCACTACAGGATGCTGTCACTACTATTGTCATTCATCACTACAGGATGCTGTCACTACTATTGTCATTCATCACTACAGGATGCTGTCACTACGGTTGTCATTACAGGATGCTGTCACTACGAGTGTCATTCACCACTACACGATGCTTTCATTACTACAAGATGCTGTCAGTCATCACTACAGAATGTTGTCAGTCATCACTACAGAATGTTGTCAGTCATCACTACAGAATGTTGTCAGTCATCACTACAGAATGTTGTCAGTCATCACTACAGGATGCTGTTAGTCATCACTACCGAATGCTGTCAGTCATCACTACAGAATGTTGTCAGTCATCACTACAGAATGTTGTCAGTCATCACTACAGAATGTTGTCAGTCATCACTACAGGATGCTGTCAGTCATCACTACACAATGCTGTCAGTCATCACTACAGAATGTTGTCAGTCATCACTACAGAATGTTGTCAGTCATCACTACAGAATGTTGTCAGTCATCACTACAGAATGTTGTCAGTCATCACTACAGAATGCTGTCAGTCATCACTACACAATGTTGTCAGTCACTACAGAATGTTGTCAGTCATCACTACAGAATGTTGTCAGTCATTACTACAGAATGTTGTCAGTCATCACTAGAGAATGTTGTCAGTCATCACTACAGAATGTTGTCAGTCATCACTACAGAATGTTGTCAGTCATCACTACAGAATGTTGTCAGTCATCACTACAGAATGTTGTCAGTCATCACTACAGAATGTTGTCAGTCATCACTACAGAATGCTGTCAGTCATCACTACAGAATGCTGTCAGTCATCACTACAGAATGTTGTCAGTCATCACTACAGAATGTTGTCAGTCATCACTACAGAATGTTGTCAGTCATCACTACAGAATGCTGTCAGTCATCACTACAGGATGCTGTCAGTCATCACTACAGGATGTTGTCAGTCATCACTACAGAATGTCAGTCATCACTACAGGATGCTGTCAGTCATCACTACAGAATGTTGTCAGTCATCACTACAGAATGTTGTCAGTCATCACTACAGAATGTTGTCAGTCATCACTACAGGATGCTGTCAGTCATCACTACAGGATGCTGTCAGTCATCACTACAGAATGTTGTCAGTCATCACTACAGAATGTTGTCAGTCATCACTACAGGATGTTGTCAGTCATCACTACAGAATGCTGTCAGTCATCACTACAGAATGTTGTCAGTCATCACTACAGAATGTTGTCAGTCATCACTACAGGATGCTGTCAGTCATCACTACAGAATGCTGTCAGTCATCACTACAGGATGCTGTCAGTCATCACTACAGAATGCTGTCAGTCATCACTACAGGATGTTGTCAGTCATCACTACAGAATGCTGTCAGTCATCACTACAGGATGCTGTCAGTCATCACTACAGGATGTCAGTCATCACTACAGGATGCTGTCAGTCATCACTACAGGATGTTGTCAGTCATCACTACAGAATGCTGTCAGTCATCACTACAGGATGCTGTCAGTCATCACTACAGGATGTTGTCAGTCATCACTACAGAATGTTGTCAGTCATCACTACAGAATGCTGTCAGTCATCACTACAGAATGCTGTCAGTCATCACTACAGAATGTTGTCAGTCATCACTACAGAATGCTGTCAGTCATCACTACAGAATGTTGTCAGTCATCACTATAGAATGTTGTCAGTCATCACTACAGAATGTTGTCAGTCATCACTACAGAATGTTGTCAGTCATCACTACAGAATGTTGTCAGTCATCACTACAGAATGTTGTCAGTCATCACTACAGAATGTTGTCAGTCATCACTACAGAATGTTGTCAGTCATCACTACAGAATGCTGTCAGTCATCACTACAGAATGTTGTCAGTCATCACTACAGAATGTTGTCAGTCATCACTACAGAATGTTGTCAGTCATCACTACAGAATGTTGTCAGTCATCACTACAGAATGTTGTCAGTCATCACTACAGAATGTTGTCAGTCATCACTACAGAATGTTGTCAGTCATCACTACAGAATGTTGTCAGTCATCACTACAGGATGCTGTTAGTCATCACTACAGAATGTTGTCAGTCATCACTACAGAATGTTGTCAGTCATCACTACAGAATGTTGTCAGTCATCACTACAGAATGTTGTCAGTCATCACTACAGAATGTAGTCAGTCATCACTACAGAATGTTGTCAGTCATCACTACAGAATGTTGTCAGTCATCACTACAGAATGTTGTCAGTCATCACTACAGAATGTTGTCAGTCATCACTACAGGATGCTGTCAGTCATCACTACAGGATGTTGTCAGTCATCACTACAGAATGTTGTCAGTCATCACTACAGGATGCTGTCAGTCATCACTACAGAATGTTGTCAGTCATCACTACAGAATGTTGTCAGTCATCACTACAGAATGTTGTCAGTCATCACTACAGAATGTTCTCAGTCATCACTACAGGATGCTGTCAGTCATCACTACAGGATGCTGTCAGTCATCACTACAGAATGTTGTCAGTCATCACTACAGAATGTTGTCAGTCATCACTACAGGATGTTGTCAGTCATCACTACAGAATGCTGTCAGTCATCACTACAGAATGTTGTCAGTCACCACTACAGAATGTTGTCAGTCATC
Source organism: Cherax quadricarinatus (assembly GCF_038502225.1). Classification (NCBI taxonomy): domain Eukaryota; kingdom Metazoa; phylum Arthropoda; class Malacostraca; order Decapoda; family Parastacidae; genus Cherax; species Cherax quadricarinatus. The sequence continues at coordinate 17,455,713 of NC_091353.1, forward strand.
ACTACAGGATGCTCTCAGTTATCACTACAGAATGCTGTCAGTCATCACTACAGGATGCTGTCAGTCATCACTACAGAATGCTGTTAGTCATCACTACAGGATGTTGTCAGTCATCACTACAGAATGCTGTCAGTCATCACTACAGGATGCTGTTAGTCATCACTACAGGATGTCAGTCATCACTACAGGTTGCTGTCAGTCATCACTACAGAATGTTGTCAGTCATCACTACAGAATGCTGTCAGTCATCACTACAGGATGCTGTCAGTCATCACTACAGGATGTTGTCAGTCATCACTACAGAATGCTGTCAGTCATCACTACAGGATGCTGTCAGTCATCACTACAGGATGTCAGTCATCACTACAGGATGCTGTCAGTCATCTCTACAGGATGTTGTCAGTCATCACTACAGAATGGTGTCAGTCATCTCTACAGGATGTTGTCAGTCATCACTACAGAATGCTGTCAGTCATCACTACAGGATGCTGTCAGTCATCACTACAGGATGTCAGTCATCACTACAGGATGCTGTCAGTCATCACTACAGGATGTTGTCAGTCATCACTACAGAATGCTGTCAGTCATCACTACAGGATGTCAGTCATCACTACAGAATGCTGTCAGTCATCACTACAGGATGTTGTCAGTCATCACTACAGAATGCTGTCAGTCATCACTTCAGGATGCTGTCAGTCATCACTACAGATTGCTGTCAGTCATCACTACAGAATGCTGTCAGTCATCACTACAGAATGCTGTCAGTCATCACTACAGAATGCTGTCAGTCATCACTACAGAATGTTGTCAGTCATCACTACAGAATGCTGTCAGTCATCACTACAGAATGTTGTCAGTCATCACTACAGAATGCTGTCAGTCATCACTACAGAATGTTGTCAGTCATCACTACAGAATGCTGTCAGTCATCACTACAGAATGTTGTCAGTCATCACTACAGAATGCTGTCAGTCATCACTACAGAATGTTGTCAATCATCACTACAGAATGCTGTCAGTCATCACTACAGAATGTTGTCAGTCATCACTACAGAATGCTGTCAGTCATCACTACAGAATGTTGTCAGTCATCACTACAGAATGCTGTCAGTCATCACTACAGAATGCTGTCAGTCATCACTACAGAATGCTGTCAGTCATCACTACAGAATGCTGTCAGTCATCACTACAGAATGCTGTGAGTCATCACTACAGAAGCTGTCAGTCATCACTACAGAATGCTGTCAGTCATCACTTCAGGATGCTGTCAGTCATCACTACAGAATGCTGTCAGTCATCACTACAGAATGCTGTCAGTCATCACTACAGAATGCTGTCAGTCATCACTACAGAATGTTGTCAGTCATCACTACAGAATGTTGTCAGTCATCACTACAGAATGGTGTCAGTCATCTCTACAGGATGTTGTCAGTCATCACTACAGAATGCTGTCAGTCATCACTACAGGATGCTGTCAGTCATCACTACAGAATGTTGTCAGTCATCACTACAGAATGCTGTCAGTCATCACTACAGGATGCTGTCAGTCATCACTACAGAATGCTGTCAGTCATCACTACAGAATGCTGTCAGTCATCACTACAGAATGTTGTCAGTCATCACTACAGAATGGTGTCAGTCATCTCTACAGGATGTTGTCAGCCATCACTACAGAATGTTGTCAGTCATCACTACAGGATGCTGTCAGTCATCACTACAGAATGTTGTCAGTCATCACTACAGAATGTTGTCAGTCATCACTACAGAATGTTGTCAGTCATCACTACAGAATGTTCTCAGTCATCACTACAGGATGCTGTCAGTCATCACTACAGGATGCTGTCAGTCATCACTACAGAATGTTGTCAGTCATCACTACAGAATGTTGTCAGTCATCACTACAGGATGTTGTCAGTCATCACTACAGAATGCTGTCAGTCATCACTACAGAATGTTGTCAGTCACCACTACAGAATGTTGTCAGTCATCACTACAGGATGCTCTCAGTTATCACTACAGAATGCTGTCAGTCATCACTACAGGATGCTGTCAGTCATCACTACAGAATGCTGTTAGTCATCACTACAGAATGCTGTCAGTCATCACTACAGGATGCTGTCAGTCATCACTACAGAATGCTGTTAGTCATCACTACAGGATGTCAGTCATCACTACAGGTTGCTGTCAGTCATCACTACAGAATGTTGTCAGTCATCACTACAGAATGCTGTCAGTCATCACTACAGGATGCTGTCAGTCATCACTACAGGATGTTGTCAGTCATCACTACAGAATGCTGTCAGTCATCACTACAGGATGCTGTCAGTCATCACTACAGGATGTCAGTCATCACTACAGGATGCTGTCAGTCATCTCTACAGGATGTTGTCAGTCATCACTACAGAATGGTGTCAGTCATCTCTACAGGATGTTGTCAGTCATCACTACAGAATGCTGTCAGTCATCACTACAGGATGCTGTCAGTCATCACTACAGGATGTCAGTCATCACTACAGGATGCTGTCAGTCATCACTACAGGATGTTGTCAGTCATCACTACAGAATGCTGTCAGTCATCACTACAGGATGTCAGTCATCACTACAGAATGCTGTCAGTCATCACTACACGATGTTGTCAGTCATCACTACAGAATGCTGTCAGTCATCACTTCAGGATGCTGTCAGTCATCACTACAGATTGCTGTCAGTCATCACTACAGAATGCTGTCAGTCATCACTACAGAATGCTGTCAGTCATCACTACAGAATGCTGTCAGTCATCACTACAGAATACTGTCAGTCATCACTACAGAATGCTGTCAGTCATCACTACTGATGCTGTCAGTCATCACTACAGAATGCTGTCAGTCATCACTTCAGGATGCTGTCAGTCATCACTACAGAATGCTGTCAGTCATCACTACAGAATGCTGTCAGTCATCACTACAGAATGCTGTCAGTCATCACTACAGAATGTTGTCAGTCATCACTACAGAATGCTGTCAGTCATCACTACAGAATGTTGTCAGTCATCACTACAGAATGCTGTCAGTCATCACTACAGAATGTTGTCAGTCATCACTACAGAATGCTGTCAGTCATCACTACAGAATGTTGTCAGTCATCACTACAGAATGCTGTCAGTCATCACTACAGAATGTTGTCAGTCATCACTACAGAATGCTGTCAGTCATCACTACAGAATGTTGTCAGTCATCACTACAGAATGCTGTCAGTCATCACTACAGAATGTTGTCAGTCATCACTACAGAATGCTGTCAGTCATCACTACAGAATGCTGTCAGTCATCACTACAGAATGCTGTCAGTCATCACTACAGAATGCTGTCAGTCATCACTACAGAATGCTGTGAGTCATCACTACAGAAGCTGTCAGTCATCACTACAGAATGCTGTCGGTCATCACTTCAGGATGCTGTCAGTCATCACTACAGAATGCTGTCAGTCATCACTACAGAATGCTGTCAGTCATCACTACAGAATGCTGTCAGTCATCACTACAGAATGTTGTCAGTCATCACTACAGAATGTTGTCAGTCATCACTACAGAATGTTGTCAGTCATCACTACAGAATGCTGTCAGTCATCACTACAGAATGTCAGTCATCACTACAGAATGCTGTCAGTCATCACTACAGAATGTTGTCAGTTATCACTACAGAATGCTGTCAGTCATCACTTCAGGATGCTGTCAGTCATCACTACAGAATGCTGTCAGTCATCACTACAGAATGCTGTCAGTCATCACTACAGAATGCTGTCAGTCATCACTACAGAATGTTGTCAGTCATCACTACAGAATGTTGTCAGTCATCACTACAGAATGTTGTCAGTCATCACTACAGAATGTTGTCAGTCATCACTACAGGATGCTGTCAGTCATCACTACAGGATGCTGTCAGTCATCACTACAGGATGTCAGTCATCACTACAGGATGCTGTCAGTCATCACTACAGGATGTTGTCAGTCATCACTACAGAATGCTGTCAGTCATCACTACAGGATGCTGTCAGTCATCACTACAGGATGTTGTCAGTCATCACTACAGAATGTTGTCAGTCATCACTACAGAATGCTGTCAGTCATCACTACAGAATGCTGTCAGTCATCACTACAGAATGTTGTCAGTCATCACTACAGAATGCTGTCAGTCATCACTACAGAATGTTGTCAGTCATCACTATAGAATGTTGTCAGTCATCACTACAGAATGTTGTCAGTCATCACTACAGAATGTTGTCAGTCATCACTACAGAATGTTGTCAGTCATCACTACAGAATGTTGTCAGTCATCACTACAGAATGTTGTCAGTCATCACTACAGAATGTTGTCAGTCATCACTACAGAATGCTGTCAGTCATCACTACAGAATGTTGTCAGTCATCACTACAGAATGTTGTCAGTCATCACTACAGAATGTTGTCAGTCATCACTACAGAATGTTGTCAGTCATCACTACAGAATGTTGTCAGTCATCACTACAGAATGTTGTCAGTCATCACTACAGAATGTTGTCAGTCATCACTACAGAATGTTGTCAGTCATCACTACAGAATGTTGTCAGTCATCACTACAGAATGTTGTCAGTCATCACTACAGAATGTTGTCAGTAATCACTACAGAATGCTGTCAGTCATCACTACAGAATGCTGTCAGTCATCACTACAGAATGTTGTCAGTCATCACTACAGAATGTTGTCAGTCATCACTACAGAATGTTGTCAGTCATCACTACAGAATGTTGTCAGTCATCACTACAGAATGTTGTCAGTCATCACTACAGAATGTTGTCAGTCATCACTACAGAATGTTGTCAGTCATCACTACAGAATGTTGTCAGTCATCACTACAGGATGCTGTTAGTCATCACTACAGAATGTTGTCAGTCATCACTACAGAATGTTGTCAGTCATCACTACAGAATGTTGTCAGTCATCACTACAGAATGTTGTCAGTCATCACTACAGAATGTTGTCAGTCATCACTACAGGATGCTGTCAGTCATCACTACAGAATGTTGTCAGTCATCACTACAGAATGTTGTCAGTCATCACTACAGAATGTTGTCAGTCATCACTACAGAATGTTGTCAGTCATCACTACAGGATGCTGTCAGTCATCACTACAGGATGCTGTCAGTCATCACTACAGAATGTTGTCAGTCATCACTACAGAATGTTGTCAGTCATCACTACAGAATGTTGTCAGTCATCACTACAGAATGCTGTCAGTCACCACTACAGAATGTTGTCAGTCATCACTACAGGATGCTCTCAGTTATCACTACAGAATGCTGTCAGTCATCACTACAGGATGCTGTCAGTCATCACTACAGAATGCTGTTAGTCATCACTACAGGATGTTGTCAGTCATCACTACAGAATGCTGTCAGTCATCACTACAGGATGCTGTTAGTCATCACTACAGGATGTCAGTCATCACTACAGGTTGCTGTCAGTCATCACTACAGAATGTTGTCAGTCATCACTACAGAATGCTGTCAGTCATCACTACAGGATGCTGTCAGTCATCACTACAGGATGTTGTCAGTAATCACTTCAGAATGCTGTCAGTCATCACTACAGGATGCTGTCAGTCATCACTACAGGATGTCAGTCATCACTATAGGATGCTGTCAGTCATCTCTACAGGATGTCAGTCATCACTACAGAATGGTGTCAGTCATCTCTACAGGATGTTGTCAGTCATCACTACAGAATGCTGTCAGTCATCACTACAGGATGCTGTCAGTCATCACTACAGGATGTCAGTCATCACTACAGGATGCTGTCAGTCATCACTACAGGATGTTGTCAGTCATCACTACAGAATGCTGTCAGTCATCACTACAGGATGTCAGTCATCACTACAGAATGCTGTCAGTCATCACTACAGGATGTTGTCAGTCATCACTACAGAATGCTGTCAGTCATCACTTCAGGATGCTGTCAGTCATCACTACAGAATGCTGTCAGTCATCACTACAGAATGCTGTCAGTCATCACTACAGAATGCTGTCAGTCATCACTACAGAATGCTGTCAGTCATCACTACAGAATGCTGTCAGTCATCACTACAGAATGCTGTCAGTCATCACTACAGATGCTGTCAGTCATCACTACAGAATGCTGTCAGTCATCACTTCAGGATGCTGTCAGTCATCACTACAGAATGCTGTCAGTCATCACTACAGAATGCTGTCAGTCATCACTACAGAATGCTGTCAGTCATCACTACAGAATGTTGTCAGTCATCACTACAGAATGCTGTCAGTCATCACTACAGAATGTTGTCAGTCATCACTACAGAATGCTGTCAGTCATCACTACAGAATGTTGTCAGTCATCACTACAGAATGCTGTCAGTCATCACTACAGAATGTTGTCAGTCATCACTACAGAATGCTGTCAGTCATCACTACAGAATGTTGTCAGTCATCACTACAGAATGCTGTCAGTCATCACTACAGAATGTTGTCAGTCATCACTACAGAATGCTGTCAGTCATCACTACAGAATGTTGTCAGTCATCACTACAGAATGTTGTCAGTCATCACTACAGAATGCTGTCAGTCATCACTACAGAATGCTGTCAGTCATCACTACAGAATGCTGTCAGTCATCACTACAGAATGCTGTCAGTCATCACTACAGATGCTGTCAGTCATCACTACAGAATGCTGTCAGTCATCACTTCAGGATGCTGTCAGTCATCACTACAGAATGGTGTCAGTCATCACTACAGAATGCTGTCAGTCATCACTACAGAATGCTGTCAGTCATCACTACAGAATGTTGTCAGTCTTCACTACAGAATGTTGTCAGTCATCACTACAGAATGTTGTCAGTCATCACTACAGAATGCTGTCAGTCATCACTACAGAATGTCAGTCATCACTACAGAATGCTGTCAGTCATCACTACAGAATGTTGTCAGTTATCACTACAGAATGCTGTCAGTCATCACTACAGAATGTTGTCAGTCATCACTACAGAATGCTGTCAGTCATCACTACAGAATGTTGTCAGTCATCACTACAGAATGCTGTCAGTCATCACTACAGAATGTTGTCAGTCATCACTACAGAATGCTGTCAGTCATCACTACAGAATGTTGTCAGTCATCACTACAGAATGCTGTCAGTCATCACTACAGAATGTTGTCAGTCATCACTACAGAATGCTGTCAGTCATCACTACAGAATGTTGTCAGTCATCACTACAGAATGTTGTCAGTCATCACTACAGAATGCTGTCAGTCATCACTACAGAATGCTGTCAGTCATCACTACAGAATGTTGTCAGTCATCACTACAGAATGTTGTCAGTCATCACTACAGAATGTTGTCAGTCATCATTACAGAATGTTGTCAGTCATCACTACAGAATGCTGTCAGTCATCACTACAGAATGTTGTCAGTCATCACTACAGAATGTTGTCAGTCATCGCTACAGAATGTTGTCAGTCATCACTACAGAATGTTGTCAGTCATCACTACAGAATGTTGTCAGTCATCACTACAGAATGCTGTCAGTCATCACTACAGAATGTTGTCAGTCATCACTACAGAATGCTGTCAGTCATCACTACAGAATGTTGTCAGTCATCACTACAGAATGTTGTCAGTCATCACTACAGAATGCTGTCAGTCATCACTACAGAATGCTGTCAGTCATCACTACAGAATGCTGTCAGTCATCACTACAGAATGCTGTCAGTCATCACTACAGAATGTTGTCAGTCATCACTACAGAATGCTGTCAGTCATCACTACAGAATGCTGTCAGTCATCACTACAGAATGTTGTCAGTCATCACTACAGAATGCTGTCAGTCATCACTACAGAATGCTGTCAGTCATCACTACAGAATGCTGTCAGTCATCACTACAGAATGCTGTCAGTCATCACTACAGAATGTTGTCAGTCATCACTACAGAATGCTGTCAGTCATCACTACAGAATGTTGTCAGTCATCACTACAGAATGCTGTCAGTCATCACTACAGAATGTTGTCAGTCATCAATACAGAATGCTGTCAGTCATCACTACAGAATGTTGTCAGTCATCACTACAGAATGTTGTCAGTCATCACTACAGAATGCTGTCAGTCATCACTACAGAATGCTGTCAGTCATCACTACAGAATGTTGTCAGTCATCACTACAGAATGTTGTCAGTCATCACTACAGAATGTTGTCAGTCATCATTACAGAATGTTGTCAGTCATCACTACAGAATGCTGTCAGTCATCACTACAGAATGTTGTCAGTCATCACTACAGAATGTTGTCAGTCATCGCTACAGAATGTTGTCAGTCATCACTACAGAATGTTGTCAGTCATCACTACAGAATGTTGTCAGTCATCACTACAGAATGCTGTCAGTCATCACTACAGAATGTTGTCAGTCATCACTACAGAATGCTGTCAGTCATCACTACAGAATGCTGTCAGTCATCACTACAGAATGTTGTCAGTCATCACTACAGAATGCTGTCAGTCATCACTACAGAATGTTGTCAGTCATCACTACAGAATTTTGTCAGTCATCACTACAGAATGTTGTCAGTCATCACTACAGAATGCTGTCAGTCATCACTACAGAATGCTGTCAGTCATCACTACAGAATGTTGTCAGTCATCACTACAGAATGCTGTCAGTCATCACTACAGATGCTGTCAGTCATCACTTGCATCACAGGAGTAACCGAAGCACTTCTACTTTTCTTTACTATTAGCTTCACTACATTACTATTAAAGAACCTTGAAGTACTATAATATAGTTAAGACACTGAAGTAGTGAACTTCTTCAGTGTGTCTAAGTATATTATAAGTGTATAGTCTAAGGTGAAGTACCTCAGAGAGTTACTATAACAATACTAAATATCTTCTGCTCTTCGAGGGAAACAAACACTGAAGGAGTGAACTCCTTGACTGTCTAACTATAAGTGTATAGTCTAAGGTGAAGTACCTGTAGTGATACTGCTCCTATGGGGAGCAGCAGCAGGATAATACTGCACCACCTCTAGGGGCCCTTAACAACAACAACAGCTTGGTGTGTGTCATGGGCGCCAACACATGGTGTGTGATTCTCTTCTCTTATATCCATATATTAGTGATGCAGATTACATGGTGAGTTTAAATATGTGGCCTGTAGTTATAACCTTTCTCTTGACATATGCAAGACATCACCCTCCCTGTAGAAGCCGTTATCAGATGTACTAGTCATTATATTTTGTTGTTGCAGAAGTACTATGAACATTCTATGTTCAATAAAGCCTAGAGATAAGGCCTGTGTTTCTATCACACCAATTTATTGAACATAGAATTCTGGGCTACCTGGTGGCGATCCTGCGCTAGACTACATCACAACATGGAGCGTTTACTAAAACCTGAGAGGCTAGACTGTGACCCCAACTTATCAACGGCTGCTCAGGAATGGAAGCACTGGTTTAAGACTTTCGAAAACTTCTTGGGAGCCCTTCCTAAGGAAGATCTAGATAAACTAATTCTGCTCATCAATTTTGTGTCACCTAAGATATATGAGGCTATTTCTGAGTGTAATACCTACGAGTGTAAAACCCTCAAGTCTCAGTATATTAAACCTACAAATGAAATCTTTGCACGCTATCGCCTTGCAACTCGCCGCCAGCAGATTGATGAATCCTTAGAGGAATACCTTCAAGCACTGAAAATTTTAGGTAAGGACTGTCACTTCCAAGCAGTGACAGCTGCTCAGTATTGTGAAGAGTCCATCAGGGATGCTTTTATCAGTGGCCTGCAATCACCAATAATAAGGCAGCGTTTATTGGAGAATAAAACTCTCGACTTAGCTGCTGCCTTTGACCAGGCAAGAGCTCTAGATTCAGCCCAGAAGAATTCTGAAGTATACAGTACCACTCAGCCTTCTCGAGTGGTAAGTGCTGCAATTCCTGACCAAGACTCTTGCAATGAAGTTACTGGGGAACCTGCCTCAGTGACAGCAGCAGCAGGTACGGTGTGTTTCTTTTGTGGTTTTTCAAGACATCCACGTCCAAAGTGTCCTGCTCGTGAAGCAATGTGCCATAAATGCCACAAGAAAGGTCACTTTGCTAAAGTATGTCGTGCTAATGCATCAACAAGAGCTAGTGCCTCCACACATTCCAGTGATCATGCAACTCTACCAACAGTGACTTCTGCGGCTACTCTAAATTCACTGTCAAAGGCAGTTGTGAAAGTATTCATCAAAGGAACAGAAGTAGATGGTCTTATTGATAGTGGCAGCTCAGAGAGTTTCATCAACCTTGACTTAGTTAAACACCACTCCTTGACTGTACATCACTCATCAGGTACCGTTTCCATGGCATCAACATCTCTCTCTATTCAGACCTTAGGGTTTTGTAAGGTAAATCTCAGAGTTAATGGAAAGGATTATCAAGATGTACATTTAGCTATTCTGTCACAACTGTGCTCTGATGTTATCCTTGGTCAGGATTTTCAGAAGCTGCATGGTAGTGTCACCTTAACATATGGAGGTGAACTGCCTCCTCTTGTTGTCTGTGGATTTAGCACTTTAAGGGTAGATCCACCAAAGCTGTTTGCAAATCTTACCGCAGATTGCCATCCTATATCAATTAAGTCACGCCGCTTTTCTTATGAGGATCGGATGTTCATTGAGAAAGAAACTCAGAGGCTGCTGAAGGAGGGTATTATAGAACCGAGTAATTCCCCTTGGCGTGCACAGGTTGTTATTGTTAAGGATGATTATAGGAAATGGAGACTGGCTATCGATTACTCTGAGACAATCAACAAATTTACACTTCTTGATGGGTACCCTCTACCTCGAATTGATGATACAGTGAGCAAAATTGCTCAGTACTATGTGTTTAGCACAATTGATCTACAGAGTGCCTATCATCAAGTCCCTATAAGGAATGAAGATAAACCATACACAGCATTTCAGGCTAGTGATGGCCTGTATCAGTTTACCAGAGTCCCTTTTGGAGTTACCAATGGGGTAGCCTGCTTCCAACGAATTATGGATTCACTCATTCAGGAAGAGCAACTCATGGGAACTTACGCATATTTAGATAATGTTACCATTTGTGGCAAGACACAGGAGGAACATGATGCAAACCTTGATATGTTTTTGGAAGCCGCCAAGAAGAAAAATATAAGTTACAATGAGGAAAAGTGCACTTTTTCAACTGAAAGGCTTAACATCCTTGGTTATGTAGTGGAAGGAGGTTCAATATTCCCAGACCCTGAACGACTATGACCTCTATGGGAACTTCCAATGCCTCAAGACAAAAAGTCACTCTGAAGAACTCTTGGTCTCTTTGCTTATTACTCGCAATGGATCTACAACTATTCAAGTAAAGTCCGCCCATTGAGTGCCACCACATTTCCTGTGACAAAGGAAGCAGAAGCTGCTTTCCATACTCTCAAACAGGACATTGAAAACTCAGTAGTTCAAGCCATTGATGAGTCCCTACCATTCGAAGTGGAAACGGATGCATCTGACATTGCCATTGCTGCAGTCTTATCTCAGGCAAGACGACCAGTAGCCTTCTTTTCGAGAACTTTTCAAGGATCAGAGAAATGTTATGCTGCTGTAGAAAAGGAAGCCCAGGCCATCATAGAAGCAGTTCGCCACTGGAGGCATTATTTAACTGGTAGACATTTCACCATAAGGACTGACCAACGGTCCGTGATGTGTATGTTCGACAAGAAGCACAAAAGTAGGATAAAGAATGACAAGATATTACACTGGAGGATGGAACTATCGTGTTATGACTTTGATATTCTGTACCGACCGGGTCAAGAGAACATCTCACCTGATGCATTCTCTAGGTCCCACTGTGGAGCAGCATGTCATGATTTGCAATCGCTCTCAGCGCTCCACAAGGCTTTGTGTCACCCAGGAGTTACACACCTGTACCATTTTGTCAAATCAAAGAACATGCCCTACTCAGTGGAAGATGTGCGACAAGTGATCAGAGCATGCAGAGTGCAAGCCAAACTTTCATCAGCCAGAGAAGACTCATCTCATAAAATCCACCCAGCCTTTCGAGAGACTGAATATAGATTTCAAAGGACCTCTACCAAGCACAAATCAGAATAGGTATTTCCTTAACATAGTAGATGAATATTCAAGGTTTCCCTTTGTGTTCCCCTGTGCAAATATAACTGCTTCAACTGTTATTAGTTGTCTTTCACAGTTGTTCTCTATTTTTGGTATGCCAGCTTATATCCATTCAGACAGGGGATCCTCGTTCATGAGTAACGAACTTCAGGAGTTTTTGGCTAGCAAAGGTATTGCCTGCAGCAGAACAAGCTACAACCCTCAAGGCAATTGTCAAGTGGAGTGGTTCAATGGTACTATATGGAAGGCAGTTACAATGACATTGAAGTCGCGCAATCTACCTGTTCAACACTGGCAAACTGTCCTACCTGATGCTCTTCACTCTATTAGATCATTGCTGTGCACAGCTACTAATGCAACCCCTCATGAAAAACTCCTCAACTATTCACGTCGTTCCTCTACGGGAGCCTCCGTGCCCACTTGGTTATGCCATCCTGGACCCGTTCTCCTGAAGAGTCACCGTAGGATGAACAAGACGGATCCTTTAGTGGAAGAGGTAGAGCTCCTGCAAGCTAATCCACATTACGCCCACATTCGCTACCAAAATGGTGAAGAGACTACAGTATCTACAAGACATTTAGCCCCAGTTGAAATCCCAATTAGTGTGGAATCTCAAGATACACCAATAGATGTGAAAGATGCTTCGTTTTCTCCTGGAAAGCCCCTTGAGACTACCCCTACGGAAATAGAGGATTCTGCTCCAGCAGTTAGTCAAACCTCGCTGGAAAATATTGAACCTGGTGAAGAGGCTCAAGGGCTACGAAGGTCGGGACGTGTAGGTCGCCCACCTAACAGTTTGGGAGATTACTGTCTCTGATATTTTAGAAGGGGGAGATTGTAGTGATACTGCTCCTATGGGGAGCAGCAGCAGGATAATACTGCACCACCTCTCAGGGCCCTTAACAACAACAACAGCTTGGTGTGTGTCATGGGCGCCAACACATGGTTTGTGATTCTCTTCTCTTATATCCATATATGTGGCCTGTAGTTATAACCTTTCTCTTGACATATGCAAGACATCACCATCCCTGTAGATTTAGTTAGAGTGAGGTTTTCTGAGTATGATACACATTAATCTCCAGTCAAATTGGTGAGTGATATTAAGATATATTTTCCTTCTGTTTTGTAATTGTGTATATATATAACCATTTATTATTTTTAATATACAGTCCACAAATTTATATATTTACCAGTATTCCTGGTGTATGTATATTTCATTTAATTAATAGGTCCAGAGCAACTTGTGGTTATGACAGTGGTAGGTATCGAAGGGGGACATTTTTTGCGACCTAGGTGTCCCAAATTCCTACTTGTCTATGTAACATTGATAAATAATAATTATCTTTGTTATCATTTACTGTTATGTACATAATTAGTTACATTCAGATAAATGCAATTAACCATTCTTACAGGATTCATTACCTTTGTAACTTGTGAGTTCATTACCTTTGTACCTAGTTCAGCTATCAGAACTTTGGGGGCCCAGTCCCTGGACCCATTACATACCTCTGTAATCTGTAAATACCTTTGTAACTTGTCATGATTGTGACTAGACCTACCTGGAGTTCATTACCTTTGTAAATTGTGGGTTCATTACCTTTGTAAATTGTAAGTTCATTACCTTTGTAAATTGTGAGTTCATTACCTCTGTAACTTGCTCAGCTATCTAAACTTTGGAGTTCAGTCCCTGGACCAATTATGTACCTCTGTAATCTTTTGACTACTCGCCCACAGGATGGGTATGGGGTGCATAATAAACATATTAAACTAAAACTAACTTCCACAAGCCTCATATATTTTAGGTGACACAAAATTGATGAGCAGACTTAGTTTATCTAGATCTTTTTTAGGAAGGGCTCCCAAGAAGTTTCGAAAGTCTTAAACTAGTGCTTCCATTCCTGAGCAGCCGTTGATAAGTTGGGGTCACAGTCTAGCCTCTCAGGTTTCAGTAAACGCTCCATGTTGTGATGTAGTCTAGCTCAGGATCACCAACAGGTAGCCCAGAATTCTATGTTCAATAAATTGTTATGATAGAAACACAGGCCTTATCTCTAGGCTTTATTGAACATAGAATGTTCATAGTACTTCTGCAACAACAAAATATAATGACTAGTACATCTAATAACTGCTTCTACAGGGAGGGTGATGTCTTGCATATGTCAAGAGAAAAGTTATAACTACAGGCCACATATTTAAACTCACCATGTAATCTGCATCACTAATATATGGATATAAGAGAAGAGAATCACACACCATGTGTTGGCGCCCATGACACACACCAAGCTGTTGTTGTTGTTAAGGGCCCCTAGAGGTGGTGCAGTATTATCCTGCTGTTGCTCCCCACAGAAGCAGTATCACTACACATACACAGTGTACAGTGTCTTGAACGATTCCTTATTAAGGTGTCGAAACGCTATTCTCAGGTTTGCCAGGCGCCCGTATGCTGCAGCAGTTATTTGGTTGATGTGTGCCTCCGGTGATGTGCTCGGTGTTATGGTTACCCCAAGAGCTTTCTCCCTGAGTGAGGTCTGTAGTCTTTGTCCACCTAGCCTATACTCTGTCTGCAGTCTTCTTTGCCCCTCCCCAATCTTCATGACTTTGCATTTGGCAGGGTTGAATTCGAGAAGCCAGTTTCTGGACCACGTGTCCAGTCTGTCCAGGTCTCTTTGCAGCCCTGCGTCATCCTCATCCGATTTAATTCTTCTCATCAACTTCACATCATCTGCGAATAGGGACACTTCAGAGTCTATTCCTTCCATCATGTCGCTTGCATATATCAAAAATAGCACTGGTCCTAGAACTGACCCCTGTGGGAACCCGCTCGTCACAGGCACCCACTGTGAGACCTCTTCACATACGATGACTTGTTGTTGCCTCCCTGTCAGGTATTCCCTGATCCATTGCAGTGCCCTCCCTGTTATATGCACCTGATCCCCCAGCTTCTGCACTAATCTCTTGTGAGGAACTGTGTCAAAGACCTTCCTGCAGTCCAGGAAAATGCAATCAACCCACCCCTCTCTCTCGTGTCTTACTTCTCTTACCTTGTCATAAAACTCCAGAAGGTTTGTGACACAGGATTTGCCTTCCATGAATCCATGCTAGTTTTCATTTGTAATCTTGTTCCGTTCCAGGTGTTCCACCACTCTCCTCCTGATAATCTTCTCCATGACTTTGCATACTATACATGTCAGAGACACAGGTCTGTAGTTTAGTGCCTTGTTTCTGTCTCCTTTCTTAAATATGGGGACTACATTTGCTGTCTTCCATTTCTCAGGTAGTTGCCCAGTTTCAAGGGATGTGTTGAAGATTGTAGTTAGGGGCACTCACAGCATCTCTGCTTCTTCTCTAAGGACCCACGGGGAGATGTCCGGTCCCATCTCCTTTGAGGTATCCAGGTCACTTAGCACCTTCTGCACCTCCTCCTCAGTTGTTCGTATGTCATCAAACACTTGTTGGCATATTCCCTCTTGATGTTCCCTTCTGTGCTGTCTTCCCAGAGCCCTTCCTGTCTCTACTGTAAAAACTTCCTTAAATCTCCTGTTTAGCTCCTCACATACCTCCTGATCATTTCTTGTGAGTTCTCCACCTTCTGTTCTCAGTCTGATCACCTGGTCTTTGACTGTTGTATTCCTCCTGATGTGGCTATACAACAGTTTTGGGTCAGTCTTGACTTTCGATGCTATGTTATTTTCATACTGTCGCTGGGCCTCCCTCCTTACCTGTGCATACTCGTTCTTGGCTCTGCGACTAATCTCCCTATTTTCATGTGTTCTCTGCCTTCTGTACTTTTTTCATTCTCTATTGCACTTTGTTTTTGCCTCCTTACACCGTCGGGTAAACCAGGGGCTCGTTCTGGTCTTCCCATTGTTTCTGTTGCCCTTGGGAATAAACCTTTCCACTGCCTCCTTGCATTTTGTTGTTATATATTCCTTTATTTCATTTACTGGCTTTCCTGCCAGTTCTCTGTCCCACAGAACCTCCTGCAGGAAGTTCCTCAAACCTATGTAGTCCCCTCTTTTATAGTCTGGCTTTTCCCATTCAACTCCTGTTACTCTCTCCACTTGCAACTCTACTATGTATTCAAAGCACAGAACCACATGGTCACTAGCCACATGGTCACTAGCTCCTAGAGGACTCTCATATGTGATGTCCTCAATGTCTGAACTGCCCAGGGTGAACACAAGGTCCAATCTTGCTGGTTTGTCCTCCCCTCTCACTCTGGTAGTATCCTTAACATGTTGATGCATGAGGTTTTCCAACACCACATCCATCATCTTGGCTCTCCATGTTTCAGGACCCCCACACGGCTCCAGGTTTTCCCAGTCAATCTCCCTATGTTTGAAATCTCCTTTAACCAGCAACTTTGCTCTGCTCGAGTGAGCTCTTCTTGCCACCTCAGCAAGTGTGTCCTCCATTGCTCTGTTGCTCTCTTTATATTCCTCTCTTGGCCTCCTGCAGTTTTGTGGTGGATTATACATCACTGCAATGACCACCTTGTGCTCCCCAGACTGAAGTGTACCTACTATGTAGTCCCTTTCTCCAGTCTCGTCTATGCCTCCCATTTTCTCGAATTTCCATTGTTTTTTTACGAGCAGTGCAACCCCTCCTCCCCCTCTGCCCCTTCTATCTTTCCTCTTGATCTGATATCCTGGTGGGAAGATTGCATCTGTTATTGTCTTAGTGAGTCTCGTTTCTGTAACTGCTATGATGTATGGGGACTTCTCATTTATTCTTTCTTGCCACTCCTCATATTTATTTGTTAATCCATCCGCATCGTTAATCCATCCAACTTCTGTTATAATACTGCAACTGTGGTCCTGGGGGAATACTGGGGTTGGGAGAGCAGGAGCCCTGGTGGGGGCCTGTGGGGGGTTGCAGTGGGGGTGGAGGAAGAGCTCCCGTAGTGGGTTGCTGTAGGGGTAGGGTTCGTGGTGCGGGGGGTGGGATCAGAGGGATCGGTGTGTGATTGTTGGTTTAGATTGTTCAGTTGCCTTGGGGGTGTCGTGGTTGGAGTCCTTCTGCAGGTGTTTCTGGGGGTGTGCTTGCCCTTCCACCTGTGCCTGGGTTATTCTGCTCTTCTTTGCCATTTCCTCCCGTTCCTCCTTTCGTTTTTACACTCTCTCTTTCAGTATCATCCTTTCCTCCTGTGTTCTGTCTCGATCGAGGTACACACTGTTCAACTCCTTTTTGCCTCTCAGCTGTGCTTTCTCTTGCAGGATCATGGTTCGAGTTGATTCTGCCTTGAAAATTACTTTGAGAGGTCGTTTCCTTCTCGTTGTGAACCACCCAATTCTCCGAAAATTTGCCATCTGGGTCATGTCTCCCTCACCTATCACCTTCATGATACCTTCAATCACTTTTTTTCTCCTCCTGTTTTCTTTCATCATAGGTTTTCCCTTCAGCTTCCTCTAGCTCATAGACAAAAACTGATCTCTCCCTTTCCTCCTCCCACTGTGACTCCCATTGCATCCTCTGAGGTGTTTTAGTTCCTTCCCATAGAGCGTTCCTTCCTTCAATTCCTTCCCTAGCTGTGGCCCCTATACTCATTGGTTTGTCCTTCCTGCTCACCTGTTCCTGGCCCCGTCAAGTGTCTGGTAAAGTCCCTGCATATGTCCTAGTTCCTTCAATGTCTTCCAACCTCTCATACTGTCCTAGTGTGCTCCCTGTCTTTGTTTTGGCCCCGTGTGGATTTGACAGGACCTTTGCATACAGTTTAGCTTCCATGCTCCCTCCAGACCCTTTGTCTGTGTCTGATGTAAATATTCCTGATGCTACTTCTGTATTATCTTTATCTCCAGGCTGTTTCAGATTTCTCAGCTCCTCTTCTAATCTCTGTATCTTGGCTTCTGTTACTGTGGCATGTTGCTCCCACTTCTGCTCTCTGTTACTAACTCTCCTTCATCTTCCTTGCAAGCTCATCTAGCCTCCTTCCCCAGTCTTCCTCCCCTTTTTTGAGCTCTGCTCACAATCCTCCCTCCCAGATTCGTCCATCAGACCCTTGGCTCTCATCCTAGTTCTTGGTTGCCCCATTGCACCACAGAAGGAAGGGGGAGATGGTTAGGGGGATGGGAATAGATGGTTAGGGGGAGGGGATGGATGGTTATGGGGGAGGGGGGGGATGGTTATTGTAATGGGAGAGATGGTTGGGGGAGGGGGATAGATGGTTTGTGGGAGGGGGTTAGATGGTTAGGGGGAAGGGGTAGGTGGCTAGGGGGAGGGGGAGAGGTGGTTAGGGGAAGGGGGAGTATGTGTATGTGTCAAATGGATGTGTGCTTGTGTATGTGTGTGTGTATGTGTGGGAGAGAGAGGGATGGGATTAAAGGGGGGGGAGAAAAGGATGAGGGTAGAGTGACCACTTGAAACAGGAGTGCCTTACGGGTGTGTGTACTCACCTATTTGTACTCACCTATTTGTGGTTGCAGAGTTCGAGTCATAGCTCCTGGCCCCGCCTCTTCGCTGATTGCTACTAGGTTCTCTCTCTCCCTGCCCCATGAGCTTTATCATACCTCGCCTGAAAACTATGTATGGTTCCCGCCTCCACTACGTCACTTTCTAGGCTATTCCACAGTCTGACTACTCTATGACTGATGAAATACTTCCTAACATCCCTTTGATTCCAATTGTGACCTCTTGTGTCTGTGTCCCTTCTCTGGAACATCCCGTCTTTGTCCACCTTGTCTATTCCGTGCAGTATTTTATATGTCTTTATCATGTCTCCCCTGACCCTCCTGTCCTCCAGTGTCATCAGGCCGATTTCCCTCAACCTTTCTTCGTAGGTCTGGGACTAGTCTCGTTGCAAACCTTTGCACTTTCTCTAATTTCTTGACGTGCTTGACTAGGTGTGGATTCCAAACTGGTGCTGCATACTCCAGTATGGGTCTGACGTAAATTGTATGCAGAGTCTTGAACGAATCCTCACTGAGGTATCGGAACGCTATCCGTAGGTTTGCCAGGTGCCCGTATGCTGCAGCAGTTATCTGATTGATGTGCATCTCAGGAGATATGCTCGGTGTTATACTCACTCCCACATCTTTTTCCTTGAGTGAGGTTTGCAGTCTTTGGCAATCTAAACTATATTGTGTCTGCGGTCTTCTTTGCCCTTCCCCAATCTTCATGACTTTGCATTTAGCAGGGTTAAACTCAAGGAGCCAGTTGCTGGACCAGGCTTGTAGCCTGTCCAGGTCTCTTTGTAGTCCTGCCTGATCCTCATCCGATTTGATTCTTCTCATTAACTTCACATCATCTGCAAACAAGGACACTTCTGAGTCTATCCCTTCCGTTATGTCGTTCACATATACCAAGAACAGCACAGGTCCTAGGACTGACCCCTGTGGAACTCTGCTTGTCACAGGCGCCCACTCTGACACCTCGTCACATACCATGACTCGTTGGTGCCTCCCTGTCAGGTATTCTCTGATCCATTGCAGTGCCTTTCCTGTTGTGTGTGCCTGATCCTCTAGATTTTGCAGTAACCTCTTGTGAGGGACTGTGTCGAAGGCCTTCTTGCAGTCCAAAAAAATGCAGTCGATCCACCCTCCACCCCTCTCTCTCTTGTCTTACTTCTGTCACCTTGTCATAAAACTCTAGTAGGTTTGTGACACAGGATTTTCCTTCCCTGAAACCGTGCTGGTTGTCAATTATACACTTGTTTCTTTCCAGGTGCTCCACCTCTCTCCTTCTGATGATCTTCTCCATGACCTTGCATACTATACACGTTAGTGATACAGGTCTGTAGTTTAGTGCCTCATGTCTCTCTCCCTTTTTAAAAATTGGGACTACATTTGCCATCTTCCATACCTCATGGAGTTGCCCAGTTTCAAATGATGTGTTGAAGATCTTTGTTAATGGCACACACAATATCTCTGCTCCCTCTTTAAGGACCCACGGAGAGATGTTGTCTGGTCCCACCGCCTTTGAGGTGTCAAGTTCGCATAGCAGCTTCTTCACTTCCTCCTTGGTTATATGTACCTCATCCAGCACTTGCTGGTGTACCCCCCTGTTCTGATTTCCTGGAGTCCTACTGGTTTCCACTGTAAATACTTCTTTAAATCTCGTGTTGAGCTCCTGATATACCTCTCGGTCGTTTCTTGTGAATTTCCCATCACCCTTCCTCAGTCTGATTACCTGGTCCTTGACTGATGTTTTCCTCCTGATGTGGCTGTACAACAGCTTCGGGTCAGGCTTGACTTTCGATGCTATGTCATTTTCATATTGTCGCTGAGCCTCCCTTCTTATCTGTGCATATTTGTTTCTGGCTCTTCGGCTAATCTCTTTATTTTCCTGAGTTCTCTGTCTTCTGTACCTTTTCCATTCTCTAGTACACCTAGTTTTTGCCTTCCTACACCTTTGGGTGAACCAAGGACTCGTTCTGCTCTTCCCATTATTTCTGTTTCCCTTGGGAACAAACCTCTCCTCTGCCTCCTTGCATTTTGTTGCCACATAGTCCATCATTTCTTGTACTGGTTTTCCTGTCAGTTCCCTCTCCCACTGAATGTCTTGAAGGAAGTTCCTCATGTCTGAGTAGTTCCCCCTTTTGTAGTTTGTTTTTTCCCACCCTATTCCTGCTACTCTCTCCACTGGAAGCTCAACTATGTAGTCGAAGCACAGAACCACATGATCACTAGCTCCCAGGGGCCTTTCATACAAGATATCCTCGATGTCTGAACTACTCAAGGTGAATACAAGGTCCAGTCTTGCTGGTTCATCTTTTCCTCTCTCTCTTGTAGTGTCTCTAACATGTTGATGCATGAGGTTTTCCAGTACTACATCCATCATCTTGGCTCTCCATGTTTCAGGACCCCCATGGGGCTCCAGGTTTTCCCAGTCAATCTCCTTGTGATTGAAATCACCCATAACTAGTAACTTTGCTCCCCCCATGTGTGCTCTCCTGGCCACCTCGGCTAGTGTGTCGACCATGGCTCTGTTGCTCTCATCATATTCTTCTCTTGGTCTCCTGCAGTTCTGTGGTGGGTTGTACATTACTGCAATTATCACCTTATGTCCCTCAGTCTGGATTGTTCCTACTAAGTAGTCTCTTTCACCCGTGCCATCCATTCCTTCCATTTTCTCAAAACCCCACCAGTTTTTAATGAGCAGTGCAACTCCTCCCCCTCTGTCTTTCCTGAGGATTTGATATCCGGGTGGAAAGGTTGAATCTGATATTATTCTGGTGAGTTTTGTTTCTGTGAGTGCTATTATGTCTGGGGATGTCTCCTTGATTCTTTCGTGCCACTCCTCTTACTTATTTGGTATTCCATCTGCATTTGTATACCACACCTTCAACTTCTTTTCTAAGACTGTGGTCTGGGAGGTGTATTGGGGTTGGGGAAGTGGGAGACCTGATAAGGAACTATGGGTGGTTGCTGTGGGGGTGGAGTTTGTAATGCAGTGGGTGGGGGCATTGGATATGGCATGGGTGTTTTGGTTTAGAGTGTTTGGCTGCACTGGGGCTGACCTGGTTGGGAGGCTTCTATAGGAAGCTGTGAGGGAGGCTGTATTTGATCTTCTTCCTGGGTCTGGGATCTCCTGTCTGTCTTCTCCATCCCCTCTCTTTCCTCCTTTCGCCTTTGTACCATCTCTCTCAGTTTCTGCCTTTCTTCTTGTGTTCTGTCACGGTCGAGAAACACCTTCCTGTATGCCGGCATGTCCCTTAATCGTGCTTTCTCCTGCAGTATCCTGTTCCGAGTCGATTCTGCCTTGAAGGTCGCTTTCAATGGCCGGGTTCTTTTTTTTACAAACCCCCCTATTCTCCGAAAATTTTCCAGCTGGGTCATGTCGTCTTCTCCTATTACTTTCATGATGCTTTCAATTGCTTTTTTTTTCCCTTGTTTTCTTGCTTCATATGTTTCCCCTTCAACTTTCTGTAGCCCATACACAAAGACTGACCTCACCCTTTCATTCTCCCACTGCATATCCCTGTGTATCAACTCATTCAATTTGATTTCCTCCATTGCAGCTTTCGTGCGTGCATGTGTGTGTGTGTGTGTGTGTGTGTGTGTGTGTGTGTGTGTGTGTGTGTGTGTGTGTGTGTGTGTGTGTGTACTCACCTATTTGTACTCACCTATTTGTGGTTGCAGGGGTCGAGTCACAGCTCCTGGCCCCGCCTCTTTGCTGATTGCTACTAGGTCCTCTCTCTCCCTGCCCCATGAGCTCTATCATACCTCGCCTTAAAACTATGTATGGTTCCTGCCTCCACCACATCACTTTCTAGGCTATTCCATGGCCTGACTACTCTATGACTGAAGAAATACTTCCTAACATCCCTTTGATTCATCTGAGTCTTCAACTTCCAATTGTGACATGACCTCTTGTGTCTGTGTCCCATCTCTGGAACATCCCATCTTTGTCCACCTCGTCTATTCTGCACAGTATTTTATATGTCGTTATCATGTCTCCCCTGACCCTCCTGGCCTCCAGTGTCGTCAGGCAGATTTCCCTCAACCTTTCTTCATAGGACAATCCCCGTAGCTCTGGGACTAGTCTTGTTGCAAACCTTTGCACTTTCTCTAATTTCTTGACGTGCTTGACTAGGTGTGGATTCCAAACTGGTGCTGCATACTCCAGTATGGGCCTGACATAGATGGTATACAGAGTCTTAAACGAATCCTTACTGAGGTATCGGAACGCTATCCGTAGGTTTGCCAGGCGCCTGTATGCTGCAGCAGTTATCTAATTGATGTGCGCCTCAGGAGATATGCTCGGTGTTATACTCACCCCCAGATCTTTTTCCTTGAGTGAGGTTTGCAGTCTTTGGCCATCTAAACTATATTGTGTCTGCGGTCTTCTTTGCCCTTCCCCAATCTTCATGACTTTGCATTTGGCAGGGTTAAATTCAAGGAGCCAGTTGCTGGACCAGACTTGTAGCCTGTCCAGGTCTCTTTGTAGTCCTGCCTGATCCTCGTCCGATTTGATTCTTCTCATTAACTTCACATCGTCTGCAAACAAGGACACTTCTGAGTCTATCCCTTCCGTTATGTCGTTCACGTATACCAAGAACAGCACAGGTCCTAGGACTGACCCCTGTGGAACTCCGCTTGTCACAGGCGCCCACTCTGACACCTCGTCGCGTACCATGACTCGTTGTTGCCTCCCTGTCAGATATTCTCTGATCCATTGCAGTGCCTTTCCTGTTATGTGTGCCTGGTCCTCTAGCTTTTGCAGTAACCTCTTGTGAGGAACTGTGTCGAAGGCCTTCTTGCAGTCCAAAAATACGCAGTCGATCCACCCCTCTCTCTCTTGTCTTACTTCTGTCACCTTGTCATAAAACTCTAGTAGGTTTGTGACACAGGATTTTCCTTCCCTGAAACCGTACTGGTTGTCAGTTATACACTTGTTTCTTTCCAGGTGCCCCACCACTCTCCTCCTGATGTTCTTCTCCATGACCTTGCATACTATACACGTTAGTGATACAGGTCTGTAGTTTAGTGCCTCATGTCTCTCTCCCTTTTTAAAAATTGGGACTACATTTGCCATTTTCCATACCTCAGGGAGTTGCCCAGTTTCAAATGATGTGTTGAAGATCTTTGTTAATGGCTCACACAATATCTCTGCTCCCTCTTTAAGGACCCACGGAGAGATGTTGTCTGGTCCCACCGCCTTTGAGGTGTCAAGTTCGCATAGCAGCTTCTTCACCTCCTCCTTGGTTATATGTATCTCATCCAGCAGTTGCTGGTGTGCCTCCCTGTTCTGATTTCTTGGAGTCCTACTGGTTTCCACTGTAAATACCTCTTTAAATCTTGTGTTGAGCTCCTGACATACCTCTCGGTCGTTTCTTGTGAATTCCCCATCACCCTTCCTCAGTCTGATTACCTGGTCCTTGACTGTTGTTTTCCTCCTGATGTGGCTGTACAACAGCTTCGGGTCAGTCTTTACTTTTGATGCTATGTCATTTTCATATTGTCTCTGAGCCTCCCTTCTTATCTGTGCATATTCGTTTCTGGCTCTTCGGCTGATTTCTTTATTTTCCTGAGTTCTCTGTCTTCTGTACCTTTTCCATTCTCTAGTACACCTAGTTTTTGCCTCCCTACACCTTTGGGTGAACCAAGGACTCGTTCTGTTCTTCCCATTATTTCTGTTTCCCTTGGGAACAAACCTCTTCTCTGCCTCCTTGCATTTTGTTGCTACATAGTCCATCATTTCTTGTACTGGTTTTCCTGTCAGTTCCCTCTCCCACTGAATGTCTTGAAGGAAGTTCCTCATGCCTGAGTAGTTCCCCCTTTTGTAGTTTGGTTTTCCCAACCTATTCCTGCTACTCTCTCCACTTGGAGCTCAACTATGTAGTCGAAGCACAGAACCACATGATCACTAGCTCCCAGGGGCCTTTCATACATGATACCCTCGATGTCCGAACTACTCATGGTGAATACAAGGTCCAACCTTGCTGGTTCATCCTCTCCTCTCTCTCTGGTAGTGTCTCTAACATGTTGATGCATGAGGTTCTCCAGTACCACATCCATCATCTTGGCTCTCCATGTTTCGGGACCCCCATGGGGCTCCAGGTTTTCCCAGTCAATCTCTTTGTGATTGAAATCACCCATAACTAGTAACTTTGCTCCCCCCATGTGTGCTCTCCTGGCCACCTCGGCTAGTGTGTTGATCCTTGCTCTGTTGCTCTCATCGTATTCTTCTCTTGGCCTCCTGCAGTTCTGTGGTGGGTTGTACATTACTGCAATTATCACCTTATGTCCCTCAGACTGGATTGTTCCTACTAAGTAGTCCCTTTCTCCCATGCCATCCATTCCTTCCATTTTCTCAAAACCCCACTGGTTTTTAATGAGCAGTGCAACTCCTCCTCCCCCTCTCCTCCCTCTGTCTTTCCTGAAGATTTGATATCCGGATGGAAAGATTGAATCTGTTATTATTCTGGTGAGTTTTGTTTCTGTGAGTGCTATTATGTCTGGGGATGTCTCTTTGATTCTTTTGTGCCACTCCTCATACTTGTTTGTTATTCCATCTGCATTTGTATACCACACCTTCAACTTCTTTTCTAAGACTGTGGTCTGGGAAGTATATTGGGGTTGGGGAAGTGGGAGATCTGGTAAGGAACTATGGGTTGTTGCTGTGGGTGTGAAGTTTGTAATGTAGTGGGTGGGGGCATTGGATGTGGCATGGGTGTTTTGATTTAGAGTGTTTGGTTGCACTGGGGTTGACCTGGTTGGGAGGCTTCTATAGAAAGTTGTGAGGGAGGCTGTATTTGATCTTCTTCCTGGGTCTGGGATCTCCTGTCTGTCTTCTCCATCCCCTCTCTTTCCTCCTTTCGCCTTTGTACCATCTCTCTCAGTTTCTTCCTTTCTTCTTGTGTTCTGTCGCGGTCGAGATACACCCTCCTGTATGCCATCATGTCCCTTAATCGTGCTTTCTCCTGCAGGATCCTGGTCCGAGTCGCTTCTGCCTTGAAGGTCACTCTCACTGGCCGGGTTCTTTTTTTTACAAACCCCCCTATTCTCCGAAAATTTTCCAGCTGGGTCATATCGTCTTCTCCTATTGCTTTCATGATGCTTTCAATTGCTTTTTTTTCCCCTTGTTTTCTTGCTTCATATGATTCCCCTTCGACTTCCTGGAGCCCATACACAAAGACTGACCTCACCCTTTCATTCTCCCACTGCATATCCCTGTGTATCCTCTCATTTAATTTAGTTTCCTCCACTGCAGCTTTCCTTTCATCAGTTTCACTGGCTAATGTACTTGGGCTCAGTGGCCTGTCATTTTCCCTTCTCGGCTTTCCTTGGGCTCTGTTGTTGTCTGTTAGGGCCTCCACATAAAGCTTAGCTCTTTCATTTGCTACAGTCTCCTCTGATAGAGCATCTCCATGCAGTTGTGCCCCTTCTTTCCCTACAGTCCCCTTATTTGTGGCTGAGGTAGCAGTCTCTGTTGTCAATCCCAAAATGTTCTTTAGTTCTTTAGGCTGTTTCAGATTTTTCAATTCCTCTTCTAAACTCTGTATCCTAGCTTCTGCTGCTTTAACATGCACCTCCCACTTCCTGCTTTCCATATCTATCCTCTCTTCCATTCTCATGCTAATAGTAGTCAACAGAATAGTAGTCAACAGAATAAAGTCTGAGGCGGCTACGGTTAAAAGCTCTGTTCCACAAGGCACAGTACTCGCTCCCATCTTGTTCCTCATCCTCATATCCGACATAGACAAGGATGTCAGCCACAGCACCGTGTCTTCCTTTGCAGATGACACCCGAATCTGCATGACAGTGTCTTCCATTGCAGACACTGCAAGGCTCCAGGCGGACATCAACCAAATCTTTCAGTGGGCTGCAGAAAACAATATGAAGTTCAACGATGAGAAATTTCAATTACTCCGATATGGTAAACATGATGAAATTAAAACTTCATCAGAGTATAAAACAAATTCCAGCCACACATTAAAGCGAAAAACTAACGTCAAAGACCTGGGAGTGATCATGTCGGAGGATCTCACCTTCAAGGACCATAACATTGTATCAATCGCATCTGCTAGAAAAATGACAGGATGGATAATGAGAACCTTCAAAACTAGGGAGGCCAAGCCCATGATGACACTCTTCAGGTCACTTGTTCTATCTAGGTTGGAATATTGCTGCACACTAACAGCACCTTTCAAGGCAGGTGAAATTGCCGACCTAGAAAATGTACAGAGAACTTTCACGGCGCGCATAACGGAGATAAAACACCTCAATTACTGGGAGCGCTTGAGGTTCCTAAACCTGTACTCCCTGGAACGCAGGCGGGAGAGATACATGAATATATACACGTGGAAAATCCTAGAGGGACTAGTACCGAACTTGCACACGAAAATCACTCACTACGAAAGCAAAAGACTTGGCAGACGATGCACCATCCCCCCAATGAAAAGCAGGGGTGTCACTAGCACGTTAAGAAACAACACAATAAGTGTCAGGGTCCCAGGACTGTTCAACTGTCTCCCATCATACATAAGGAGGATTACCAATAGACCCCTGACTGTCTTCAAGCTGGCACTGGACAAGCACCTAAAGTCGGTACCTGACCAGCCGGGCTGTGGCTCGTACGTTGGATTGCGTGCAGCCAGCAGGAACAGCCTGGTTAATAAGGCCCTGTTCCACCATGAGGCCTGGTCACAGACCGGGCCGCGGGGTCGTTGACCCCCGGAACTCTCTCCAGCTAAACTCCAGGTAACAGACACAGCTGGTATAACTACAGACACAGCTGGAATAACAGTACAGACACAGCTGGTATATCAGTACAGACACAGCTGGTATAACAGTACAGACACAGCTGGTATAACAGTACAGACACAGCTGGTATAACAGTGCAGACACAGCAAATATAACAGTACAGACACAGCTGGTATAACAGTACAGACACAGCTGGTATAACACTAGAGACACAGCTGGTATAACAATGTAAACACAGCTGGTCTAACGCTACAGACACAGCTGGTATAACAGTACAGACACAGCTGGTATAACAGTACAGACACAGTTGGTATAACGGTACAGACACAGCTGGTATAACACTGCAGACACAGCTGGTATAACACTGCAGACACAGCTGGTATAACAGTTCAGACACAGCTGGTATAACAGTGCAAACACAGCTGGTATAACAGTACAGACACAGCTGTTATAACAGTACAGACACAGCTGGTATAACAGTTTACCTGGAGTTTACCTGGAGACAGTTCAGGGGTTCAACGCCCCCGCGGCCCGGTCTGTGACCAGGCCTCCTGGTGGATCAGAGCCTGATCAACCAGGCTGTTGCTGCTGGCCGCACGCAAACCAACGTACGAGCCACAGGTGGCCCGGTGGTCTGGTGGCTAAAACTCCCGCTTCACACACGGAGGGCCCGGGTTCGATTCCCGGCGGGTGGAAATTCTGACACGTTTCCTTACACCTATTGTCCTGTTCACCTAGCAGCAAATAGGTACAGTCGACTGCGCATCCTGGGGGACAAGATTAAGGACCCCAATGGAAATAAGTTAGACAGTCCTCGATGACGCACTGACTTTCTTGGGTTATCCTGGGTGGCTAACCCTCCGGGGTTAAAAATCCGAACGAAATCTTATCTTATCTTATCTTATCTAACTGACTTCAGTAAAGACACAGCTGGTATAACGGTACAGGCACAGCTGGTATAATACTGCAGACATAGCTGGTATAACATTACAGACACAGCTGGTATAACAGTACAGACACAGCTGGTATAACAGTACAGACACAGCTGGTATAACAGTACAGACACAGCTGGTATAACAGTACAGACACAGCTGGTATAACAGTACAGACACAGCTGGTATAACAGTACAGACACAGCTGGTATAAGAGTACAGACACAGCTGGTATAACAGTACAGACACAGCTGGTATATCAGAAAAGCCACAGCTGGTATAACAGTACAGACACAGCTGGTATAACAGTACAGACACAGCTGGTATAACAGTACAGACACAGCTGGTATAACAGTACAGACACAGCTGGTATAACAGTACAGACACAGCTGGTATAACAGTACAGACACAGCTGGTATAACAGTACAGACACAGCTGGTATAAGAGTACAGACACAGCTGGTATAACAGTACAGACACAGCTGGTATAACAGTACAGACACAGCAGGTATAACAGTACAGACACAGCTGGTATAACAGTACAGACACAGCTGGTATAACAGTACAGACACAGCTGGTATAAGAGTACAGACACAGCTGGTATAACAGTACAGACACAGCTGGTATATCAGAAAAGCCACAGCTGGTATAACAGTACAGACACAGCTGGTATAACAGTACAGACACAGCAGGTATAACAGTACAGACACAGCTGGTATAAGAGTACAGACACAGCTGGTATAACAGTACAGACACAGCTGGTATAACATTAGAGACACAGCTGGTATAACAGTACAGACACAGCTGGTATAATGGTACAGACACAACTGGTATAACAGTACAGACACAGCTGGTATAACACTAGAGACACAGCTGGTATAACAATATAAACACAGCTGGTATAACAATATAGACACAGCTGGTATAACAGTGCAGACACAGCAGGTATAACAGTACAGACACAGCTGGTATAACAGTACAGACACAGCTGGTATAACACTAGAGACACAGCTGGTATGACAATGTAAACACAGCTGGTCTAACGCTACAGACAGAGCTGGTATAACAGTACAGACACAGCTGGTATAACAGTACAGACACAGCTGGTATAACAGTACAGACACAGTTGGTATAACGGTCCAGACACAGCTTGTATAACACTGCAGACACAGCTGGTATAACACTGCAGACACAGCTGGTATAACAGTTCAGACACAGCTGGCATAACAGTGCAAACACAGCTGGTATAACAGTACAGACACAGCTGTTATAACAGTACAGACACAGCTGGTATAACAGTACAGACACAGCTGTTAAAACGGTACAGACGCAGCTGGTATAATACTGCAGACACAGCTGGTATAACAGTACAGACACAGCTGGTATAACACTAGAGACACAGCTGGTATAACAGTACAAACACAGCTGGTATAACAGTACAGACACGGCTGGTATAACACTAGAGACACAGCTGGTACAACAGTTTACCTGGAGTTTACCTGGAGAGAGTTTCGGGGGTCAACGCCCCCGCGGCCCGGTCTGTGACCAGGCCTCCTGGTGGATCAGCCCCTGATCAACCAGGCTGTTGCTGCTGGCTGCACGCAAACCAACGTACGAGCCACAGCCCGGCTGATCAGGAACTGACTTTAGGTGCTTGTCCAGTGCCAGCTTGAAGACTGCCAGGGGTCTGTTGGTAATCCCCCTTATGTGTGCTGGGAGGCAGTTGAACAGTCTCGGGCCCCTGACACTTATTGTATGGTCTCTTAACGTGCTAGTGACACCCCTGCTTTTCATTGGGGGGATGGTGCATCGTCTGCCAAGTCTTTTGCTTTCGTAGTGAGTGATTTTCGTGTGCAAGTTCGGTACTAGTCCCTCTAGGATTTTCCAGGTGTATATAATTATGTATCTCTCCCTCCTGCGTTCCAGGGAATACAGGTTTAGAAACCTCAAGCGCTCCCAGTAATTGAGGTGTTTTATCTCCGGTACAGACACAGTACAGACACAGCTGGTATAACACTAGAGACACAGCTGGTATAACAGTACAGACACAGCTGGTATAACAATACAGACACAGCTGGTATAACAGTACAGACAAAGCTGGTATAACACTGCAGACACAGCTGGTATAACACTAGAGACACAGCTGGTATAACAGTACAGACACAGCTGTTATAACAGTACAGACACAGCTGGTATAACAGTACAGACACAGCTGTTATAACGGTGCAGACGCAGCTGGTATAATACTGCAGACACAGCTGGTATAACAGTACAGACACAGCTGGTATAACACTAGAGACACAGCTGGTATAACAGTACAAACACAGCTGGTATAACAGTACAGACACGGCTGGTATAACACTAGAGACACAGCTGGTATAACAGTACAGACACAGCTGGTATAACGCTAGAGACACAGCTGGTACAACAGTTTACCTGGAGTTTACCTGGAGAGAGTTTCGGGGGTCAACGCCCCCGCGGCCCGGTCTGTGACCAGGCCTCCTGGTGGATCAGAGCCTGATCAACCAGGCTGTTGCTGCTGGCTGCACGCAAACCAACGTACGAGCCACAGCCCGGCTGGTCAGGAACCGACTTTAGGTGCTTGTCCAGTGCCAGCTTGAAGACTGCCAGGGGTCTGTTGGTAATCAGCCTTATGTATGCTGGGAGGCAGTTGAACAGTCTCGGGCCCCTGACACTTATTGTATGGTCTCTTAACGTGCTAGTGACACCCCTGCTTTTCATTGGGGGGATGGTGCATCGTCTGCCAAGTCTTTTGCTTTCGTAGTGAGTGATTTTCGTGTGCAAGTTCGGTACTAGTCCCTCTAGGATTTTCCAGGTGTATATAATCATGTATCTCTCCCTCCTGCGTTCCAGGGAATACAGGTTTAGGAACCTCAAGCGCTCCCAGTAATTGAGGTATTTTATCTCCGTTATGCGCGCCGTGAAAGTTCTCTGTACATTTTCTAGGTCGGCAATTTCACCTGCCTTGAAAGGTGCTGTTAGTGTGCAGCAAT
Source organism: Cherax quadricarinatus (assembly GCF_038502225.1). NCBI lineage: Eukaryota > Metazoa > Arthropoda > Malacostraca > Decapoda > Parastacidae > Cherax > Cherax quadricarinatus. The sequence goes on from NC_091353.1 coordinate 17,486,946, forward strand.
ATTCCAGCCTAGATAGAACAAGTGACCTGAAGAGTGTCATCATGGGCTTGCCCTCCCTAGTTTTGAAGGTTCTCATTATCCATCCTGTCATTTTTCTAGCAGATGCGATTGATACAATGTTATGGTCCTTGAAGGTGAGATCCTCCGACATGATCACTCCCAGGTCTTTGACGTTGGTGTTTCGCTCTATTTTGTGGCCAGAATTTGTTTTGTACTCTGATGAAGATTTAATTTCCTCATGTTTACCATATCTGAGTAATTGAAATTTTTCATCGTTGAACTTCATATTGTTTTCTGCAGCCCACTGAAAGATTTGGTTGATGTCCGCCTGGAGCTTTGCAGTGTCTGCAATGGAAGACACTGTCATGCAGATTCGGGTGTCATCTGCAAAGGAAGACACGGTGCTGTGGCTGACATCCTTGTCTATGTCGGATATGAGGATGAGGAACAAGATGGGAGCGAGTACTGTGCCTTGTGGAACAGAGCTTTTCACCGTAGCTGCCTCGGATTTTACTCTGTTGACTACTACTCTTTGTGTTCTGTTTGTGAGGAAATTATAGATCCATCGACCGACTTTTCCTGTTATTCCTTTAGCACGCATTTTGTGCGCTGTTACGCCATGGTCACACTTGTCGAAGGCTTTTGCAAAGTCTGTATACATTACATCTGTATTCTTTTTTGTCTTCTAGTGCTTCTAGGACCTTGTCGTAGTGGTCCAGTAGTTGAGACAGACAGGAGCAACCTGTTCTAAACCCATGTTGCCCTGGGTTGTGTAACTGATGGGTTTCTAGATGGGTGACGATCTTGCTTCTTAGGACCCTTTCAAAGACTTTTATGATTTGGAGTGTTAGTGCTATCGGTCTGTAGTTCTTTGCTATTGCTTTACTGCCCCCTTTGTGGAGTGGGGCTATGTCTGTTGTTTTTAGTAACTGTGGGACGACCCCCGTGTCCATGCTCCCTCTCCATAGGATGGTAAAAGCTCGTGATAGGGGCTTCTTGCAGTTCTTGATGAACACGGAGTTCCATGAGTCTGGCCCTGGGGCAGAGTGCATGGGCATGTCATTTATCGCCTGTTCGAAGTTATTTGGCGTCAGGATAACATCAGATAGGCTTGTGTTAACCAAATTCTGTGGCTCTCTCATAAAAAATTCATTTTGATCTTCGACTCTCAGTCTGGTTAGCGGCTTGCTAAAAACTGAGTCATATTGGGACTTGAGTAGCTTACTCATTTCCTTGCTGTCATCTGTGTAGGACCCATCTTGTTTAAGTAGGGGCCCAATACTGGATATTGTTCTCGACTTTGATTTGGCCTAAGAAAAGAAAAACTTTTGTTTCTTTCGATTTCATTTATGGCTTTTAGTTCTTCCCGCGATTCCTGACTCCTATAAGATTCCTTTAGCTTAAGTTCGATGCTTGCTATTTCTCTGACCAGTGACTCCCTAAGCATTTCAGATATATTGGCCTCTTTTAGCCGCTCTGTTATTTTTTTCCGTCGCCTGTAAAGGGAGCGCCTGTCTCTTTCTGTTTTACATCTATTCCTCCTTTTTCTTAGAGGAATAAGCCTTGTGCATTGTTACAAAAAACGGGATTCTAAAAGCTTAGAGATCTCCAGTGAATACTAGTAAGGACTGCCCTTCTAGCATCCAGCCTGTTACTGGGTTTTCGTAACAAGTAGTCAGTATCCTTGTCCAATTATCCATTAAAATTCAGTATGGTTCAATAGTGCTTTAGGATTATAACTGGTAGGCTACTAACTAGAGAAATTAAAATTTAATAAATTTATTAAGTAGTAAGTTGTCTAGAGGTATATTATCAAATTAAATTAATTACAGCAATCAAAATAAAATCAATCTCTCGAGTTCAATATTATTGTGCTGAAAGCACATATCACATTTATAATTCTTAAGTACCGTCAGGTACATTAACATTTAATAAGATATTACAAATATGTACAAGTGTGTGTATGCGTGTAAGTGCTCTTAAGTAGTTAGCTATGTCTCAAGACTCGAATAAGACTTAAACAAGTGACTGACAAAGTCCTCAAATAAACTAACTTCTTGACCGACTGGCAACCCGAACAGTCTGCTTGAACAACAAAGAATGCTAAGCCCAATAGCAATGCAATATCAAGCGACTACGACACAGAATCAGGAACTGGGAAATAATATAACGACACTAAGTAGGGACCATCAGCAGATCCTCCACAAAAGTTACAAAACTCCCATAATACTGAATCTATGTTCAGCATAGGAAAACTGTGACTGTGACAATACACAGGAACCAGTACAAAATTAGGTCAGAAGCTATAGCTCGGGACCTGAGATGTTCAGAGTGTCAAGGTGACACACAACCTCAGTACAACGTCGAAAATCACTAAGTCTATACAATGTTCTGTGAACAAAGTTCTACAGAACTAACAAGAATAATGAGACAGACAATCTGTCCAACCAGCAAGCGAGTCTAGAGCAGACTGAATACTTCACGAGAGGTGAGGACACCCCCCCCCTCGATCACGTGATAGCTCCGTGGGCAGCACAGCTCAGAAGCCGGCAGTATAACGAGCGACAAGCGATAATTACAGTAGTTTGACAATCAAGACTAACTGAGCACATTTTATGTACATCCTAACAACATAAGTCAAATAAGAATATAAAGCAATATATTTACGATTTAGCTATTATCGCAAATATAAGCAATATAAAATTAAATGAAAAGGTAATATACATTATATATACATAATAATCATTGTAACCCATTCAAGGGTTGCAACACCCCCCCAACACGACAGAGGGTCACACTAGGAGTTGCATGAATGTCTTTCACATTATTTCTGGTTACTCATATCAATATTATCATCAAAATAAATATTAATTAGTCTCTCTTGTGCCAAGCACTTCTATAATTTCACAGCGTCTGTCACTAGGATATACCCCTAATACTAGGGCAGTACACAGTATCGTATCTGCATACTCGTGGTTATATACATCAGTGTAGAGACAGGATAGCGCTGACAAGGAGGGCACGTTGAGGCTCGATCATAGTAGAGGAGACTGCATTCCACTCTTAAGTAGTGGTTGTGGAATGCGAGGCAGTATGAACATCTGAGTATGAAACAACTTAAGGTGTGTAGTGAGGGGGGGGTCTGCGGCAGGACAGTGTTGCATCACGCAGTACATCATCCGCACCACACTACTCACTCAACACTCAGCTTGTCTCCTCCTCACACAACATTACTGTGAATATATAAATATAATAATTAGACATGACATGAGTATATATAGCTAATATGGGCTGGAGGGATTAAGTTACTTTACTGAATTTGAGATAGCAAGTAACAAAAGGTATTTGGGCATAAAATTACGTTAATTTTAAATGGGGAAGTGCCCAAATACTCTTCAAAATGTTCAAAGGACACCACAAGAGCTAGAGCATAATTTTTCTGGTGTCATTTGAGCTTAGATGTATAGTAACATATAGGATGGAGAATATCAGTGGATGTTGACTGTTGGAGCAGCACAGCGCCCACTGCATAACAACTCGCATCTATATGTAAAAAGATGGAAAGATTGAAATTAGGACTCAACACTGGAGCAGAGGAAAGCAGATGCTTCAACCTTTTGAACGAGTCTGAACAATCTCTAGTCCAGATGAACTGAACTTTGCTACTAGAGCTCATAGTGAGAGGTGTAGGTGGAGGTGTGTGTGCTGGCTTGCCTGTCACTTGACACACGTGACAATGTCGCACATGATCAGCTACTGTTTCCTTCATCTTTGGCCAAGTAAAATGTTTTGCCAGTTTACCGAGTGTCTTCTTGACACCCAAATGTCCTCCTATGGGACTATTGTGAGCAAAATCAATGGCTTGTTCACGAAATGTAACTGGTCACAGACCGGGCCGCGGGGGCGTTGACCCCCGAAACTCTCTCCAGGTAAACTCCAGGTAACATTACTAGATGCTTGACTGTGGTGGAAACACTATCAGCTGACAACTTACATGTATTTTTCTCCATCAGTACACCGTTACTATAATAGTAACAATTATCGAGATCCTTTGCTTCACTCTCAGTAACTGCTATATCTCTCAGTCTTTCCAGTGACTGATCAACGAACTGATCCTTGATTAAATCATCAGGAGTTAGAAATTTAACGTCAGTTGTGTCTTGACTAGGTTGATGACCGGGGGGAGTCAGTGTTAATGACCCTGGGCGCAGAGCGTCACTAAACAACATATTCAACCCCAAATCATTGTCATCATCTAACTCAACAGGAGACAAGGATGGTTGTTGCATCTTTGACATAGCTCTAGTAATTGCGCTGAGAGGAAATAAAATAGGTTTCTCTCTACAAGCTTCAATGGCATAATTATCATCAGTGGTATTATCAATCACAAGTGGTTCTTTACATATACCAGCATGAAAGATATCGTTCCCTATCAACAAGTCCACTGACCTGATGGGAAATACACCACTGGATATACCCACTGAAATATAACCAGTATAATAGCTTGTTTCAATATAAACTTTGTGCAGAGGCACTTTTATAACAGCCCCTCCATAGGCTTCTAACAATACATCTATCTTGCAATAGGTATCGTCAGTAATGGGCAGTACATCTTCTCTTAATAACGTGAGATAACTGCCAGTGTCTCTGAAAGAAATTATCTCAGATGTTATTCGTCAAATCCTATTTTATCTCTCGAAAAGTAAGGACTCATCGCTGAACGAATCTTTTCGTCAGATACACTTTCTGACGTTAGTCATCTATCCTGAGTAACATTATCTAAAACAGTAGGATAAGAGGAATTGCTAGGATTTTGGTGCCTTTGTTGCTCGGAAGAGGATACGACTTGTGTGGGGGCGCCAGCCGCATGACTGTTTCTCGTATCTCTTTCTAACTTATAGCAATACTCTCTAGCATGTCCTTTTCTGTTACAATAGGTACATTTAACTTTCTTCTTCTCGATACCAGATTTCTGTCTTACCACAGAGACAGATTCAGGATTGTGAGTTTTCCTGGTAAAGGTACGAGAAGTTACAGTAGCAGGTACATCAGGCCGGCAATGAGCAGCTGATTTAGGTTGCCAACTTCTAGGACAATTTTTAGTTACCTTGTTTCTCTGTGTTTTAGTACGTACAAGTTTGTGAGAAATTTCGTAATTGTCTGCTAATGCTGCAGTTTCCAGAATATCTGAGGTAGTATGATCGATCAGATATTCTTGTATGTCAGCAGGCATACAGTTGTTAAACTCTTCATGTAGTAACAACTGAACAAGACTGTCGTAGTTGGTACACTTAGCAGCTCTAGACCATCTCTCAAATGCAACTTTTTTCTCACGAGCAAACTCTACACAAGTTTGATCTTGTCGTCGTTGTAACGTACGAAATGCTCTTTGATAACTTACAGGTAACAAGTTATATGTCTCTAGAATAGTTTGTTTGACAGCGTCATAACTAATGTACTTAGCAAATGGTAAAGCAGCCGTACAAGTTTGAGCTCTTCCCGTCAAAGCAGTATGAAGCAATGTTGCCCAGTGCTTACGTGGCCAGTTCATAGCACAAGCCTGGTTCTCAAACACATCAAAATATGTGTCTAAGTCACTTTCAAAAAACTTAGGAACCATGGATGCAGCTTTCTGCACATTAAATGTGTCCTGTGATATATCAGTCTGTTGTCTTAACAGACGAACATTTTCTCTTTGGAAATCTTCTTCGTTCAATTTCCTCTGTGCCTCAATTTGTGCAGTCTGCAACATAATGAGGCGTTCCAACCTCTCAAACTGTTCCTGAGAGATAGGACCAGTGGGTAATGGAGGAGTAGGGAAATTAACATGGTCTGGACGGTCCTTAGGTCGGACACTTGGTCCAGCCGTCTCTAGAGAGTCTAGATCTGGTCTAGGATAAGTAGATACAGGTGTAGCATACACAGTACTAGCGTGAGGCTTAGTCATACCAGCTATACTCTGTACTAATGTGTCAGTGAGGGAAGGCGTGAGCGAGAACTGAGCTACACTTGGCTCAGACACTAGGCTCACTTCTGCTCTAGTTGCTCTTTCTTCAACTTCAAATAGAGCCATACTTCCTAATTGTGACACTAGGCTTTCTGAATCTGAATCATAATCAGACATCTCTGTATGAGCAGGAAACAATATATCTTTAATTAATGCTCTGACAGTTTCAGCTGTGTAATTCCTGTTATACGTCACACCGAGATTCTTGGCTACTTGCCAACACGTCTGAAGTTTTAATGTACTTAACTCAGACAAAGTCAGAGTATCAATTAACTGTTTCACTTTGGCATACATCACGAAAATAATTGTACTACGAGAGAGTGATTATGGGAAACTATAATCCTAATAGGAATTTTAGTGTTAGTTGTCTTAGAGTTAGAACTCATAAACAGTATTTCCATCTCCTTGGATCAAGAGACTCAGTCAGATACATACATCCACCTGGTATGTTGTACAAGACTAAACTCAAAGTCTTCAGATTAGGAAAGTACTCAAAGTGTTTGATCATAGATTCACTAGTATGTCAAAATAGACAATTTCTCCAACACCTTGGATCAAGAACATCCCGGACAGGCCCCCATTTGTTACAAAAAACGCGATTCTAAAAGCTTAGAGATCTCCAGTGAATACTAGTAAGGACTGCCCTTCTAGCATCCAGCCTGTTACTGGGTTTTCTTAACAAGTAGTCAGTATCCTTGTCCAATTATCCATTAAAATTCAGTATGGTTCAATAGTGCTTTAGGATTATAACTGGTAGGCTACTAACTAGAGAAATTAAAATTTAATAAATTTATTAAGTAGTAAGTTGTCTAGAGGTATATTATCAAATTAAATTAATTACAGCAATCAAAATAAAATCAATCTCTCGAGTTCAATATTATTGTGCTGAAAGCACATATCACATTTATAATTCTTAAGTACCGTCAGGTACATTAACATTTAATAAGATATTACAAATATGTACAAGTGTGTGTATGCGTGTAAGTGCTCTTAAGTAGTTAGCTATGTCTCAAGATTCGAATAAGACTTAAACAAGTGACTGACAAAGTCCTCAAATAAACTAACTTCTTGACCGACTGGCAACCTGAACAGTCTGCTTGAACAACAAAGAATGCTAAGCCCAATAGCAATGCAATATCAAGCGACTACGACACAGAATCAGGAACTGGGAAATAATATAACGACACTAAGTAGGGACCATCAGCAGATCCTCCACAAAAGTTACAAAACTCCCATAATACTGAATCTATGTTCAGCATAGGAAAACTGTGACTGTGACAATACACAGGAACCAGTACAAAATTAGGTCAGAAGCTATAGCTCGGGACCTGAGATGTTCAGAGTGTCAAGGTGACACACAACCTCAGTACAATGTCGAAAATCACTAAGTCTATACAATGTTCTGTGAACAAAGTTCTACAGAACTAACAAGAATAATGAGACAGACAATCTGTCCAACCAGCAAGCGAGTCTAGAGCAGACTGAATACTTCACGAGAGGTGAGGACACCCCCCCCCCTCGATCACGTGATAGCTCCGTGGGCAGCACAGCTCAGAAGCCGGCAGTATAACGAGCGACAAGCGATAATTACAGTAGTTTGACAATCAAGACTAACTGAGCACATTTTATGTACATCCTAACAACATAAGTCAAATAAGAATATAAAGCAATATATTTACGATTTAGCTATTATCGCAAATATAAGCAATATAAAATTAAATGAAAAGGTAATATACATTATATATACATAATAATCATTGTAACCCATTCAAGGGTTGCAACATGCATACATCGAGTGCCACCGAGTTAATCTGTTCTAAGCATAAGTTGGGGTCTGTGTTGCTTAGTCTATCTTCCCAGCTTATATCGGTTAGGACTTGGTTTACTTGGTCCCACTTTATGTTTTTGTTATTGAAGTTGAATTTAGTGAATGCTCCCTCGTGACTAATCTCATTATGTCGCTCTGGGGCTCCGCGCATACATGTCTGAACCTCAATTATGTTGTGATTTGAGTATATTGTTTTTGATATGGTGACATTTCGTATCAGATCGTCATTGTTAGTGAAGATGAGGTCTAGTGTATTCTCCAGTCTAGTAGGTTCTATTATTTGCTGGTTTAAATTGAATTTTATGCAGAGATTTAAAAGCTCGTGTGTGTGTGAGTTCTCGTCAGAGCTGCCTCCTGGTGTTATTACTGCAACAACATTATTTGCTATATTCCTCCATTTTAGGTGCCTTAAGTTGAAATCCCCCAGGAGCAAGATGTTGGGGGCAGGAGCTGGCAGATTTTCCAGACAGTGGTCAATTTTTAACAGCTGTTCCTGGAATTGCTGGGACGTTGCACCCGGAGGCTTTTAGACTACCACAATGACTAGGTTTTGGTTCTCGATCTTTACTGCTAAAACGTCCACTACATCATTTGAGGTATTAAGCAGTTCTGTGCAAACAAGTGACTCTGCGATGTACAGGCCAACCTCCCCCTTTTGCCTGTTCACTCTGTCGCATCTGTATAGGTTGTAACCTGGGATCCATATTTTGTTGTCCAAGTGATCCTTTATGTGGGTCTCTGTGAAAGCCGCAACATTGCATTTGCCTCTGCAAGCAGTCCACGGATGAAAGGTATTTTGTTGTTTGTTGCTGGCTTTAGACCCTGTATATTTGCAAAGAAGAATGTCATCGGACTGGTGGTATTGTTGGTACTGGGGGGGGGGATTTTTTTCCGGCATTAGTATCTGTATCTGTTGGTTTGGAGTGAAGGCCATCGACTGTGGTTCCACTCCAGAAATGACTGGATTTGGTGTACTATTTCCGCCATTTGCTGCCAGTTTTTTTCCTTCCTGGCACTAAAAAACCTCTCCCTCTTGAGTGGCTGTGGCTACCCAGGTTTTCCCATGGCCTGGATGTTTTGTATCTTTTTGTCCCCTTTAGATGGTGTGCCTGGCAATTTAAGTCATAGCACAGTCTTTCCTGTACTGAAGAGGGACACATTTCAGGGTGAAAAAGCTTACAGGAAGGGAGTTTGCATTTTCCTGTTGTCATATGGGCACAGCATTTTCCAGGGTGGTCATAGTTGCACGTCCCATCTGTTTTTCCAGATTTCCCATGCCTGCAGATACCAAGTGCATAGTATGTGCACAGGCTTGGTTTCCGTTTGCCTTGGGTTTCTGTGACTGTATTCCCTGTTGGTGCATGTTTACCTGTCTTATTCCTATCCTCACTACCAACAATGGAGCTCTCACCAGTTGTTTTTGGTAATATATCCACATTATTGCTAGTGGAGTCCTCTTGTTTGCTATTTCCTGTGGTATTACTAGTTTGCAATATTGGTTTTATCTTGTCCTTGACTACACTTGTTTCCCCACTACAGCTCCTGTCTCCCATGAGGTCATTTATATGCATTCCCTCCTGCGTATATTTCCTGACTACCTGGACAAAATCTCCAGCTTCACCATTACTGTCTCCCAGGACAGCACTATCAGCCCCACATTTACTGACTACCAGGACATCACCTCCAGCCTTACAGTTTCTGACTACATGGCCAGCATCAAGGGCGGTACCATCCAGCCCAGACTTTTTATTTTCCCATCTGTTGTAGAATGCTTCCAGGTTGTCTATGAAAGCAGCTTTGATGTTATCCTCTTTTAATACCAATGAGATTTTAGTTCACAGACTGATCTCATTCGGGCATACCCAAAAACACTTCCCTGATTTAATACTGCTTGTAGCTAGTTCTTGGATATCTGCACAAGGGGTGTGACACCAATTTCCACAAAAATGACAATTTATCCATGTGGAAGCCCGTTTGCTTGATTGACTGCAGACTATACAGAGCTTCATAATGATTTGAATGGTTGATTTACTGTAATTCTACTAGTAACCTCTTGAATACTCTATTAATAACCTCCTTAAAGTGAAGCTCTAGCTATTTGTATTTCTATTTCTAACTGTACTTGTATATTAGGACAGCTTACCGGTGTACGTTCCTGTTTTATATTTATTGTTTGTGTTTGATAAGGGCGCCTACAACCCCATCCGTTTACAGTCTGCTTTATTGTCCAACGAATCCGTTTGAAACCGGTCAAGGTTCGGATCAGTCAAGGGTTCGGACCAGTCGGATCTGATCAGTGGGTCACTTATTTAAAACATACTGGTCGGTGATTTGGGCTAACACATGAAGGATCTACTGAAAATTATCTACTCGAGTAATATGTGATTTGATTGATACAAAAGTATAACTTGCGTGTTGAAGAACCGGTGATTGCTTGCAGCTCCTACAGTGACGAACGGTCGAGCCTCAACCCTTGTTTATCGATCAATGAATCTAGCTTTTCTAGTTTTTTTCCGTCTCCATCACAATAAATGCTATATTATCAATATAGTTGACCGGTGGAAATTTTGGGAGGAAAGACGCTTTTTCTGTAGTAATATTTGCTTCTCGTTGTGTATATTGCGACACAGTACAAACACAGCTGGTAGAACAGTACAGGCACAGGTGGTATAACAGTAGACATAGCTGGTATAACAGTACAGACACAGCTGGTATAACAGTACAGACACAGCTGGTATAACAGTACAGACAGAGGTGGTATAACAGTACATACACAGCTGGTATAACAGTACAGACACAGCTGGTATAACAGTACAGACACAGCTGGTATAACAGTACAGACAGAGCTGGTATAACAGTACAGACACAGCTGGTATAACGGTACAGACACAGCTGGTATAACACTGGAGAGTTTACCTGGAGAGAGTTCCGGGGGTCAACGCCCCCGCGGCCCGGTCTGTGACCAGGCCTCCTGGTGGATCAGAGCCTGATCAACCAGGCTGTTGCTGCTGGCTGCACGCAAACCAACGTACGAGCCACAGCCCGGCTGATCAGGAACTGACTTTAGGTGCTTGTCCAGTGCCAGCTTGAAGACTGCCAGGGGTCTGTTGGTAATCCCCCTTATGTGTGCTAGGAGGCAGTTGAACAGTCTCGGGCCCCTGACACTTATTGTATGGTCTCTTAACGTGCTAGTGACACCCCTGCTTTTCATTGGGGGGATGGTGCAACGTCTGCCAAGTCTTTTGCTTTCGTAGTGAGTGATTTTCGTGTGCAAGTTCGGTACTAGGCCCTCTAGGATTTTCCAGGTGTATATAATCATGTATCTCGCCCTCCTGCGTTCCAGGGAATACAGGTTTAGCAACCTCAAGCGCTCCCAGTAATTGAGATGTTTTATCTCCGTTATGCGCGCCGTGAAAGTTCTCTGTACATTTTCTAGGTCGGCAATTTCACCTGCCTTGAAAGGTGCTGTTAGTGTGCAGCAATATTCCAGCCTAGATAGAACAAGTGACCTGAAGAGTGTCATCATGGGCTTGGCCTCCCTAGTTTTGAAGGTTCTCATTATCCATCCTGTCATTTTTCTAGCAGATGCGATTGATACAATGTTATGGTCCTTGAAGGTGAGATCCTCCGACATGATCACTCCCAGGTCTTTGACGTTGGTGTTTCGCTCTATTTTGTGGCCAGAATTTGTTTTGTACTCTGATGAAGATTTAATTTCCTCATGTTTACCATATCTGAGTAATTGAAATTTCTCATCATTGAACTTCATATTGTTTTCTGCAGCCCACTGAAAGATTTGGTTGATGTCCGCCTGGAGCCTTGCAGTGTCTGCAATGGAAGACACTGTCATGCAGATTCGGGTGTCATCTGCAAAGGAAGACACGGTGCTGTGGCTGACATCCTTGTCTATGTCGGATATGAGGATGAGGAACAAGATGGGAGCGAGTACTGTGCCTTGTGGAACAGAGCTTTTCACCGTAGCTGCCTCGGACTTTACTCTGTTGACGACTACTCTCTGTGTTCTGTTAGTGAGGAAATTATAGATCCATCGACCGACTTTTCCTGTTATTCCTTTAGCACGCATTTTGTGCGCTATTACGCCATGGTCACACTTGTCGAAGGCTTTTGCAAAGTCTGTATATATTACATCTGCATTCTTTTTGTCTTCTAGTGCATTTAGGACCTTGTCGAAGTGATCCAATAGTTGAGACAGACAGGAGCGACCTGTTCTAAACCCATGTTGCCCTGGGTTGTGTAACTGATGGGTTTCTAGATGGGTGGTGATCTTGCTTCTTAGGACCCTTTCAAAGATTTTTATGATATGGGATGTTAGTGCTATTGGTCTGTAGTTCTTTGCTGTTGCTTTACTGCCCCCTTTGTGGAGTGGGGCTATGTCTGTTGTTTTTAGTAACTGAGGGACGACCCCCGTGTCCATGCTCCCTCTCCATAGGATGGAAAAGGCTCGTGATAGGGGCTTCTTGCAGTTCTTGATGAACACAGAGTTCCATGAGTCTGGCCCTGGGGCAGAGTGCATGGGCATGTCATTTATCGCCTGTTCGAAGTCATTTGGCGTCAGGATAACATCGGATAGGCTTGTGTTAATCAAATTTTGTGGCTCTCTTATAAAAAATTCATTTTGATCTTCGACTCTCAGTCTGGTTAGCGGCTTGCTAAAAACTGAGTCATATTGGGACTTGAGTAGCTCACTCATTTCCTTGCTGTCATCTGTGTAGGACCCATCTTGTTTAAGTAGGGGCCCAATACTGGACGTTGTTCTCGATTTTGATTTGGCATAGGAGAAGAAATACTTTGGGTTTCTATCGATTTCATTTATGGCTTTTATTTCTTCCCGCGATTCCTGACTCCTAAAGGATTCTTTTAGCTTAAGTTCGATGCTTGCTATTTCTCTGACCAGTGTCTCCTTACACATTTCAGATATATTGACCTCTTTTAGCCGCTTTGTTATTCTTTTCCGTCGCCTGTAAAGGGAGCGCCTGTCTCTTTCTGTTTTACATCTCCTCCTCCTTTTTCTTAGAGGAATAAGCCTTGTGCATACATCGAGTGCCACCGAGTTAATCTGTTCTAGGCATATGTTGGGGTCTGTGTTGCTTAGTATATCTTCCCAGCTTATATCGGTTAGGACTTGGTTTACTTGGTCCCACTTTATGTTTTTGTTATTGAAGTTGAATTTGGTGAATGCTCCCTCGTGACTAGTCTCATTATGTCGGTCTGGGGCTCCGCGCATACATGTCTGAACATCAATTATGTTGTGATCTGAGTATATTGTTTTTGATATGGTGACATTTCTTATCAGATCATCATTGTTAGTGAAGATGAGGTCTAGTGTATTCTCCAGTCTAGTAGGCTCTATTATTTGCTGGTTTAAATTGAATTTTGTGCAGAGATTTAAAAGCTCGTGTGAGTGTGAGTTTTCATCAGAGCTGCCTCCTGCTGTTATTACTGCAACACAGCTGGTATAACAGTTCAGATACAGCTGGTATAACAGTACAGACACAGCTGGTATAACAGTACAAACACAGCTGGTATAACATTGCAGACACAGCTGGTATAACAGTACAGACACAGCTGGTATAACAGTAGAGACACAGCTGGTATAACAGTGGAGACACAGCTGGTATAACAGTATAGACACAGCTGGTATAACAGTACAGACACAGCTGGTATAACAGTACAGACACAGCTGGTATAACAGTGTAGACACAGCTGGTATAACAGTACAGACACAGCTGGTATAACAGTATAGACACAGCTGGTATAACAGTACAGACACAGCTGGTATAACAGTACAGACACAGATGGTGTAACAGTATAGACACAGCTGGTATAACAGTACAAACACAGCTGGTATAACAGTATAGACACAGCTGGTATAACAGTATAGACACAGCTGGTATAACAGTACAGACACAGCTGGTATAACAGTACAGACACAGCTGGTATAACAGTACAGACACAGCTGGTATAACAGTACAGATACAGCTGGTATAACAGTACAGACACAGCTGGTATAACAGTACAGACACAGCTGGTATAACAGTACAGACACAGCTTGTATAACAGTACAGATACAGCTGGTATAACAGTACAGACACAGCTGGTATAACAGTACAGACACAGCTGGTACAACAGTATAGACACAGCTGGTATAACAGTACAGACACAGGTGGTATAACAGTATAAACACAGCTTGTATAACAGTACAGACACAGGTGGTATAACAGTATAGACACAGGTGGTATAACAGTACAGACACAGCTGGTATAACAGTACAGACACAGCTGGTATAACAGTACAGACACAGCTGGTATAACAGTACAAACACAGCTGGTATAACAGTATAGACACAGCTGGTATAACAGTACAGACACAGCTGGTATAACAGTAGAGACACAGCTGGTATAAAAGTACAGACACAGGTGGTATAACAGTACAGTCACAGCTGGTATAACAGTACAGACACAGGTGGTATAACAGTATAGACACAGCTGGTATAACAGTACAGACACAGCTGGCATAACAGTATAGACACAGCTGGTATAACAGTACAGACACAGCTGGTATAACAGTACAGACACAGCTGGTGTAACAGTGTAGACACAGCTGGTATAACAGTACAGACACAGCTGGTATAACAGTATAGACACAGCTGGTATAACAGTACAGACACAGCTGGTATAACAGTACAGACACAGCTGGTGTAACAGTATAGACACAGCTGGTATAACAGTACAAACACAGCTGGTATAACAGTATAGACACAGCTGGTATAACAGTATAGACACAGCTGGTATAACAGTACAGACACAGCTGGTATAACAGTACAGACACAGCTGGTATAACAGTACAGACACAGCTGGTATAACAGTACAGATACAGCTGGTATAACAGTACAGACACAGCTGGTATAACAGTACAAACACAGCTGCTATAACAGTATAGACACAGCTGATATAACAGTATAGACACAGCTGGTATAACAGTACAGACACAGCTGGTATAACAGTACAGACACAGCTGGTATAACAGTACAGACACAGCTGGTATAACAGTACAGATACAGCTGGTATAACAGTACAGACACAGCTGGTATAACAGTACAGACACAGCTGGTATAACAGTACAGACACAGCTGGTATAACAGTACAGATATAGCTGGTATAACAGTACAGACACAGCTGGTATAACAGTACAGACACAGCTGGTATAACAGTACAGACACAGCTGGTATAACAGTACAGACACAGCTGGTATAACAGTACAGACACAGCTGGTATAACAGTACAGACACAGCTGGTATAACAGTACAGACACAGCTGGTATAACAGTATAGATACAGCTGGTATAACAGTACAGACACAGCTGGTATAACAGTACAGACACAGCTGGTATAACAGTATAGACACAACTGGTATAACAGTACAGACACAGCTGGTATAACAGCTGGTATCTCAGTAGTAGTAACCAGTTACCAGTCTAGTAACCAGTTACCGTAACCGTCCGTTGACTCAACGACCAACCGTCTTGAGTCACGGTCTTCATATTGTGCTGAGCTGACACTATTTCAAAAACACCCACTACGGGGTACTGGCCAGACGGCTAGTCAGTATTACGAGTGTGAGCAGTGAGATAGGTACGGCTGGCAAGAGCTCTGTCCACATAACAGTAATTATATGTATAACAGCCTACGTGAGTATTTCTACCCTAATCCACGTATCGAACTCCCACATGATAAATGGTGACAGCGGTGTGGAGCGTGGATTTTCGTTTTTAAGGGTAATTCAAGGCGTTTGAAGACTGTTGTGAGTAGCCGGCAGGGTCATAGGTGATTCGTCACCCACCAGCCACTACCCGCCCGCACCACCTCGAGCCAGCAGCCTACTCCCCTCAAACCTACTGCCTGCAAGCCTGTTGCAGCCGTTTCAAGCTTCCTGGCTTAGTTCGTGTGCTAATTGCTTCAATCTCCGAGGGGTTGACCCGGATTTTGCAATTAAGCCAGTCAGTAAGCCAGACTGTGGAAGTGAACGCCAGTCAGCCTATCATCCAGCCTGTCTCCTGTCATCCAACTGCTCCTCCGTGCTTTGTGCATCGTTACACGTCTTCCAGTCATCCATTCTCGTGGGGTAAGCCAGTCAGCCAACCCAGCTTCTAACCCAGCTGAGAGAGAGAAGTAAGCCACGCAGTAAGAAGTAAGCCAAGCTCCTCTGAGGTATTGTTTATATCGCTTGTGCTCCCTGTTGGATGCTAAGAGTGGTTTTTACCATTCCTGTGGCATAGAGTGGGTTTTTTCAAGCCACCTTCGTGGGTGAGTGGGGTGCGCGGCAGACCCCCAGCGTCCCCCCCCCCACCATTCTCTCTCCCACTACCCGGGGTGCGCGGCAGAGCCCCAGCGTCCACCCCCCCACTCTCTCTCCCACCACCAGCCATCCACTCATCTACCTGTGGTTGTTTGCACCCTTGTACCGGGTCCTAGTACTGTTTTGGCTCACATAATTGGTCAAGAGATTGTAGCTGGTGCCAACGAGATAAAGCCAGTTATGTGAGTTCGCCTAGAACGCACATTTCTTCACGACAACAGTGAGTGTAGGTGACGTCAGCCCTCACTGCGCTGGACACCCTACCCCCCCGCCCCATCACCAGCACCCACCGCCCGTCTCCTACTCCAGACTCCAGTGATAATTTTCTTGAGACATTTTTTCTTGCATTTAAAGACATTTGCGTGTGTGAGATATTTATAGTAAATTGTTTGTGTACTCTAAACCTTGTGTTTTTCAGTGTAAACGCAGTATTCTTTGACTCAGTATTTTTTTTTACAATATTTTTCAGTGTTTTCACTTATCTTATATTTTTCTGCTGTGTTTTTCTTTATGCTACTCCTGTCTGTAGTAAGTATTATTGTGTAGTGTACCAGTCAGTCACTCTGTGTGAAGTGATTCATTTTTTTTATAGTATTCTTTCAGCGTTGTGTTCTCAGTATATCATTGTATTTCATGCAGTGATATTCACCCCAGTATACCAAATTTTCCATTTATTTCTATGTGTGTCATTTTTTTTTTTCGTATGCCAACAGTGTCTCATTCCTCTAATATTTTTTCGCAGACTGTGTACCATTATTTTTGCCAGCAAAATTTTTGTCGTATCAGTCACAGCAAGATTTTGTTGTATCAGTCACAGCAGGATTTTGTTGTAAGAATAATTTTTTAATGAAGTGTGCTCCGTCACTGTAAGTGTCATATTCCCTGTTTTGTTCCTGTGTTTTATTTTTTATAATTCTTGAACAAATTCACTCTTGATGCAATTTCAATTACTTTTAACGTAAAGTGTTTTCTTACTCTGTTTGAGTAAATTGTTTTGTCTAATTTACAATTAAGAGTCAAAGTGTTCAATCAGTTTATTTTTTTTTGATCTTCATAATTTTAATTCATTATTTTACCTGAGTTTTCCCAGTGACACTTTATTACTGCAGTGATTATTTCTATACTTTATTTTGTTGCACTTGTTCTGAAGTGAATTATTTTGTTGAACTGTTCTGCAGTGAATTATTCTCTTTTATTGCTATTTTTATGATTTATAATTTAATTTTGTCTATGCATTCTTAGAAAATATTTAAAATTTCCCAGTTAACAATTTAATAATTTTATTTTACACTTTCACATTGATTTAAAAAATTTAATTAATTAATATTTTTTATTAGCAAGAGTAAAGACAGCTCATTTTGCATTTAATTCAGTCTCCAGTAATATTTTTACTTGTATATTTCAATGTAAATTTTTTATTTTTGTCAATAGTCCTTTAAATTGAGTTTTCTTTCTTCTTGCAGTGTATTTAGAAATTATTCTGCAGAATTAGTTATATATCTTTTCATTTCAATTCTAGAATTTTATATCATTTTTATTGTTCATTATTTTTGCCTTATGTCCTTGAGTAAGTTCCCTGAGATCATGTCCCAGTCACTTTTGAATGTTCACTTAGTGTATCATGCCAGTCAAAGTCAATATGATTCAGTCCACAGTACCAACATTTCCTTACTGACTGAAAGACAATACCTAGCCTTTGAGCAATGTGTTTGTTCTCACAGCTTGTATCTGAGATTTGTTAAAGTGCTGCAAAATGTGAAGTTCAGATTAAGTTCCTATAGATCCGTGAATTACTTATTAACGTAGCCGAGCGGTCAGGCACTAGTAATACTGTCACTCCTGTCTGGACTCCAGCCACAATATCATGCACGCAGGATAGTGCGACTATCCTTGCGATGGCGACTTGTTCAAGTATTCGTTCCTTCCCAGGGGACGCTTTGAGAAGAACTTTACTTGCAACGAGTTATGCCATCTCTTGCTGATGCCACAAGCCGTGCAGAAAGACGTTTCTGTGGTTAGTGTGCTCACTTGAGTGTTGTTGTTGTCCCTTGTGTTTCAGATTGTGATCCCATCCTAGTTGACAGTAATCAGTGCATTGTAAGAAGTTATTTCTCGAGTAACTTCCACGTTGTTAAAGTTTGTAAGTGTAGTTTCTTTATTGCTGATACCTCATGTCACTGTGTGCGACTCATTGAATATCAGCATTGTTCACCATGTTCATTTCTTTTCTCCTGTGCTTGCAGTTTGAGATAGTAGATTCGTTCTCCCTTGCTCATATTGCGTGTTATAGCGTTAATTTTTCAACCGGGGGGAGTCATCCACTCCACCGAGTTTGTTCATTCCTCCAGTAAGAAAGAACCGATCCCTTGTGTTCTGGTGATTCGATTCCTGCTCCAGGAAGATCTTATTCTGACTGTGAAGCCACCAGCTCCCATCAGTGACTTTCTCATGAACCAAGAATTACTGTATCGAACAGCCGAGTTGGGTACTCCTAGCAGAAGAGTATACCAGTTAGTAATTCCACAGTCACTAGTGAATGTAGCCTTACAGCTAGTTCACGATGTACCAGGTGTTGCACACCCTGGTATGGATCGTTCAGTAAAACAAGCCAGATTGAAATACTTTTGGCCTCGTATGGCAACTGATATTTCTGAGTATGTTAAGAAATGTAGTGTCTGCATGCAACATAAAGGCAATGCTAATGGTCCTAATCCAATCCAAGTGTATCCAACTACTAGCAAACCTTGGGAAAGAGTTGCGCTAGATTTGTTAACTAATTTCCAATGTCCCCTCCAAGGTAACAAACATCTGTGTGTTATGGTAGACCATTTCACCAGATATTGCGAGTTAGTTCCTATTGCAGATAAGACTGCCGAGACAGTAGCTAAAGCGTTTAAAGAACGCATTATCTGCAGGCATACCACCCCTAAGTCCCTAGTAACAGATAATGGAGGTGAATTCTGTAATGAAATTCTTGAAAATTTGTGTACCTTGTACAAGATCTCTAAATCCACCATTGTTCCTCATCATCCTGCCAGCAATGGGTTAGCGGAACGAACCAATAAGAAAGTACTTGATGTCTTGAGAGCCACTATCAATCCCAACAGTGAAACTTGGGATGAAGTTATACCTGATGTGCAGTGTGCTATAAATTCTGCTTACAATGTTTCTATAGGTGACACTCCACATTATGCATTGTATGGTGTAGATAAACGTTTGCCTTATGAGTTGTTATATTCTAATCCGAAACCAAATTACAACCCTGATGATTTCATAGCAACTCGTACCAGCTTAGCTCAAAGTGTTTTTAGAAGAATCCGTGAAACACTTCATAAATCAACAGCAGAATTTACAAGAGTCGCAAACATTCGATCAAAGCCATCCAAAATCAAAGTAGGTTCGAGAGTTATGCTGATTAACTTTAACAAAACGTCTGCAATGCCAAAGCTTGATCAAAGGTTTGTTGGTCCTTATCGCGTAGTTGAACATATCACTGGTAATAAGTATAAGGTTAGAGAGATTAGTACTGGTCAGTATAAAGAATCGCATTTGGATCATATGAAGTTAGTATGTGATGATAATGATGTTCCAACCCAGACTAATGTGACAGACTCTGACAATCCTCCTGATCCTGTACTCTCTTCCTCTGATACTCAGTCAGACGATCAACCTGAATGTCGTTATTCCCTACGTACACGACAGGTATTGAGAAATCCTCAAGTATCATTTGTAACTTCCAATACAGATTTGCCTCAAATACAGCATGAGTTAGCCAATGCTACAGAATTTGATCCTCCCAGAGAGGACACCCATTCTGCATATGTCAATCACACCCTAGCAGAGTTGGGGTTAAATGTAAATAACCTGTATAGATGAATAATTACAGTATCAACTTATCAGTATTCAAGAATTTTTTTTTTGTGTTCATGTTCTCTCCGCATTCTGAGAGTTAACAGTCTAGATTTGCGTGCACCGAATCTGCCTTTCTGTTAAACACTCTTTCTTTGTATATATTCCTTCCTCAGAATCCGTAGATCACATGAATACAGATCGATCGATCAAAATTTTTGTTTTTATCACTTGTAATCTCAATGTTGAGTTCGTTGTTCATTTGTTGAGTTTTAAGTTGTACTATAGTATACCTTGTATTGCATTACAGTTCAGTTACGTAAGCTTTCATTCCAATGTTCTACTTATGTATCTATAATGTTAATGTTGTGTACTTTGACATTGTATAGAATCTGCCCAAGCCGTATACCTGCCATCTCTAGTTTGTATTAGTTGTATGTCGGGACGACATACGTTAGCGTCGCCGAGCTCTCAGTAGTAGTAACCAGTTACCAGTCTAGTAACCAGTTACCGTAACCGTCCATTGACTCAACGACCAACCGTCTTGAGTCACGGTCTTCATATTGTGCTGAGCTGACACTATTTCAAAAACACCCACTACGGGGTACTGGCCAGACGGCTAGTCAGTATTACGAGTGTGAGCAGTGAGATAGGTACGGCTGGCAAGAGCTCTGTCCACATAACAGTAATTATACGTATAACAGCCTACGTGAGTATTTCTACCCTAATCCACGTATCGAACTCCCACATGACGTATCGAACTCCCACATGATAGGTATAATGGGAGGGTAATAATGGCAGGCCACTGATTCATTACCATAAATATTATTACATAAATAACCTTAATAATTTATTTCTTTGTGAGAAAGCTTTATAACGAGAATTATTCAGGAATTTAACTACATGTAAGATACATAATATCCGGAGGGAATTCTTTCTGTATATATAGTGTTCTTTTGTTAATTTAATCCATATTTTAGATATTTAAAGTATTTTGTCTGGTAGTGATGAGCCTTGATGACACTGTGGTAGATAGAGTTTAAACTTCATTAACCAACCTTCAGATGGCAGTCTGCAATTTGTTCAATATATTTGTTATATATGGATGATATATATAATTTTATATTATTAGGTCTATAATATTGTGAGGTCTATAATATTGTCAGGTCTATAATATTATTAGGTCTATAATATTATTAGGTCTATAATATTATTAGGTCTATAATATTGTCAGGTCTATAATATTATCAGGTCTATAATATTATTAGGTCTATAATATTATCAGGTCTATAATATTATCAGGTCTATAATATTATCAGGTCTATAATATTATCAAGTCTATAATATTATTAGGTCTATAATATTATCAGGTCTATAATATTATCAAGTCTATAATATTATCAGGTCTATAATATTATTCGGTCTATAATATTATTAGGTCTATAATATTATTAGGTCTATAATATTATTAGGTCTATAATATTATTAGGTCTATAATATTATCAGGTCTATAATATTATCAGGTCTATAATATTATTAGGTCTATAATATTATTAGGTCTATAATATTATTAGGTCTATAATATTATTAGGTCTATAATATTATTAGGTCTATAATATTATCAGGTCTATAATATTATCAGGTCTATAATATTATTAGGTCTATAATATTATTAGGTCTATAATATTATTAGGTCTATAATATTATCAGGTCTATAATATTATTAGGTCTATAATATTATCAGGTCTATAATATTATCAAGTCTATAATATTATCAGGTCTATAATATTATTAGGTCTATAATATTATCAGGTCTATAATATTATTAGGTCTATAATATTATCAGGTCTATAATATTATTAGGTCTATAATATTATTAGGTCTATAATATTATTAGGTCTATAATATTATCAGGTCTATAATATTATTAGGTCTATAATATTATCAGGTCTATAATATTATTAGGTCTATAATATTATCAGGTCTATAATATTATCAGGTCTATAATATTATCAGGTCTATAATATTATTAGGTCTATAATATTATCAGGTCTATAATACTATTAGGTCTATAATATTATCAGGTCTATAATACTATTAGGTCTATAATACTATTAGGTCTATAATATTATCAGGTCTATAATATTATTAGGTCTATAATACTATTAGGTCTATAATATTATCAGGTCTATAATATTATTAGGTCTATAATATTATCAGGTCTATAATATTATTAGATCTATAATATTATCAGGTCTATAATATTATTAGGTCTATAATATTATTAGGTCTATAATATTATCAGGTCTATAATATTATTAGGTCTATAATATTATTAGGTCTATAATATTATTAGGTCTATAATATTATCAGGTCTATAATATTATTAGGTCTATAATATTATTAGGTCTATAATATTATTAGGTCTATAATATTATTAGGTCTATAATATTATTAGGTCTATAATATTATTAGGTCTATAATATTATCAGGTCTATAATATTATTAGGTCTATAATATTATTAGGTCTATAATATTATTAGGTCTATAATATTATTAGGTCTATAATTAGAACCGATGTTTTCTTGACTGTTGTTGTACAGGTGATATATATATATATATATATATATATATATATATATATATATATATATATATATATATATATATATATATATATATATATATATATTATCACACTGGCCGATTCCCACCAAGGCAGGGTGGCCCGAAAAAGAAAAACTTTCACCATCATTCACTCCATCACTGTCTTGCCAGAAGGGTGCTTTACACTACAGTTTTTAAACTGCAACATTAACACCCCTCCTTCAGAGTGCAGGCACTGTACTTCCCATCTCCAGGACTCAAGTCCGGCCTGCCGGTTTCCCTGAACCCCTTCATAAATGTTACTTTGCTCACACTCCAACAGCACGTCAAGTATTGAAAACCATTTGTCTCCATTCACTCCTATCAAACACGCTCATGCATACCTGCTGGAAGTCCAAGCCCCTCGCACACAAAACCTCCTTTACCCCCTCTCTCCAACCTTTCCTAGGCCGACCCCTACCCCGCCTTCCTTCCACTACAGACTGATACACTCTTGAAGTTATTCTGTTTCGCTCCATTCTCTCTACATGTCCGAACCACCTCAACAACCCTTCCTCAGCCCTCTGGACAACAGTTTTGGTAATCCCGCACCTCCTCCTAACTTCCAAACTACGAATTCTCTGCATTATATTCACACCACACATTGCCCTCAGACATGACATCTCCACTGCCTCTAGCCTTCTCCTCGCTGCAACATTCATCACCCACGCTTCACACCCATATAAGAGCATTGGTAAAACTATACTCTCATACATTCCCCTCTTTGCCTCCAAGGACAACGTTCTTTGTCTCCACAGACTCCTAAGTGCACCACTCACTCTTTTTCCCTCATCAATTCTATGATTCACCTCATCTTTCATAGACCCATCCGCTGACACGTCCACTCCCAAATATCTGAATACGTTCACCTCCTCCATACTCTCTCCCTCCAATCTGATATTCAATCTTTCATCACCTAATCTTTTTGTTATCCTCATAACCTTACTCTTTCCTGTATTCACCTTTAATTTTCTTCTTTTGCACACCCTACCAAATTCATCCACCAATCTCTGCAACTTCTCTTCAGAATCTCCCAAGAGCACAGTGTCATCAGCAAAGAGCAGCTGTGACAACTCCCACTTTGTGTGTGATTCTTTATCTTTTAACTCCACGCCTCTTGCCAAGACCCTCGCATTTACTTCTCTTACAACCCCATCTATAAATATATTAAACAACCACGGTGACATCACACATCCCTGTCTAAGGCCTACTTTTACTGGGAAAAAATTTCCCTCTTTCCTACATACTCTAACTTGAGCCTCACTATCCTCGTAAAAACTCTTCACTGCTTTCAGTAACCTACCTCCTACACCATACACTTGCAACATCTGCCACATTGCCCCCCTATCCACCCTGTCATACGCCTTTTCCAAATCCATAAATGCCACAAAGACCTCTTTAGCCTTATCTAAATACTGTTCACTTATATGTTTCACTGTAAACACCTGGTCCACACACCCCCTACCTTTCCTAAAGCCTCCTTGTTCATCTGCTATCCTATTCTCCGTCTTACTCTTAATTCTTTCAATTATAACTCTACCATACACTTTACCAGGTACACTCAACAGACTTATCCCCCTATAATTTTTGCACTCTCTTTTATCCCCTTTGCCTTTATACAAAGGAACTATGCATGCTCTCTGCCAATCCCTAGGTACCTTACCCTCTTCCATACATTTATTAAATAATTGCACCAACCACTCCAAAACTATATCCCCACCTGCTTTTAACATTTCTATCTTTATCCCATCAATCCCGGCTGCCTTACCCCCTTTCATTTTACCTACTGCCTCACGAACTTCCCCCACACTCACAACTGGCTCTTCCTCACTCCTACAAGATGTTATTCCTCCTTGCCCTATACACGAAATCACAGCTTCCCTATCTTCATCAACATTTAACAATTCCTCAAAATATTCCCTCCATCTTCCCAATACCTCTAACTCTCCATTTAATAACTCTCCTCTCCTATTTTTAACTGATAAATCCATTTGTTCTCTAGGCTTTCTTAACTTGTTAATCTCACTCCAAAACTTTTTCTTATTTTCAACAAAATTTGTTGATAACATCTCACCCACTCTCTCATTTGCTCTCTTTTTACATTGCTTCACCACTCTCTTAACCTCTCTCTTTTTCTCCATATACTCTTCCCTCCTTGCATCACTTCTACTTTGTAAAAACTTCTCATATGCTAACTTTTTCTCCCTTACTACTCTCTTTACATCATCATTCCACCAATCGCTCATCTTCCCTCCTGCACCCACTTTCCTGTAACCACAAACTTCTGCTGAACACTCTAACACTACATTTTTAAACCTACCCCATACCTCTTCGACCCCATTGCCTATGCTCTCATTAGCCAATCTATCCTCCAATAGCTGTTTATATCTTACCCTAACTGTATATATATATATATATATACATACATATATATATATATATATATATATATATATATATATATATATATATATATATATATATATACATATATTAAGCAATAATTTACAATAACTAATAAGGACAGTGAGAAACTGTTTTTCTTAAGGTAACCATAAAACAAAATAATTTTCATTATTTTATATATATATATAAATCTAAAAATAATATAAATTATACAAATACAATCACGTGTATTAATGTGTATATCAACCGCGAGTTGTATTTTATGGTACCACAACAACAACCTTTATCTTATACCAGAGTAGCACTGAGATACCTGGGAAGTGATCTATCATCCGTAAGGTGATCACACTCATCCATAAGGTGATCACAGACACTCATCCATAAGGTGATCACAGACACTCATCCATAAGATGATCACAGACACTCATCCATAAGGTGATCACAGACACTCATCCATAAGATGATCACAGACACTCATCCATAAGATGATCACAGACACTCATCCATAAGATGATCACAGGCACTCATCCATAAGATGATCACAGGCACTCATCCATAAGATGATCACAGGCACTCATCCATAATATGATCACAGACACTCATCCATAAGATGATCACAGACACTCATCCATAAGATGATCACAGACACTCATCCATAAGATGATCACAGACACTCATCCATAAGATGATCACAGACACTCATCCATAAGATGATCACAGCCACTCATCCATAAGATGATCACAGGCACTCATCCATAAGATGATCACAGACATCCATAAAATGATCACAGACACTCATCCATAAGATGATCATACTCATCCATAAGATGATCACAGACACTCATCCATAAGATGATCACAGGCACTCATCCATAAGATGATCACAAACACTCATCCATAAGATGATCACAGACACTCATCCATAAGATGATCACAGGCACTCATCCATAAGATGATCACAGACACTCATCCATAAGATAATCACAGACACTCATCCATAAGATGATCACAGACACTCATCCATAAGATGATCACAGACACTCATCCATAAGATGATCACACTCATCCATAAGATGATCACAGGCACTCATCCATAAGATGATCACAGACACTCATCCATAAGATGATCACAGACACTCATCCATAAGATGATCACAGACACTCATCCATAAGATGATCACAGACACTCATCCATAAGATGATCTCAGACACTCATCCATAAGATGATCATACTCATCCATAAGATGATCACAGACACTCAACCATAAGATGATCACAGACACTCATCCATAAGATGATCACACTCATCCATAAGATGATCACAGGCACTCATCCATAAGATGATCACAAACACTCATCCATAAGATGATCACAGACACTCATCCATAAGATGATCACACTCATCCATAAGATGATCACAGGCACTCATCCATAAGATGATCACAGACACTCATCCATAAGATGATCACAGACACTCATCCATAAGATGATCACAGACACTCATCCATAAGATGATCACACTCATCCATAAGATGATCACAGACACTCATCCATAAGATGATCACACTCATCCATAAGATGATCACAGACACTCATCCATAAGATGATCACAGACACTCATCCATAAGATGATCACAGACACTCATCCATAAGATGATCACAGACACTCATCCATAAGATGATCACAGACACTCATCCATAAGATGATCACACTCATCCATAAGATGATCACACTCATCCATAAGATGATCACACTCATCCATAAGATGATCACAGACACTCATCCATAAGATGATCACAGACACTCATCCATAAGATGATCACACTCATCCATAAGATGATCACAGGCACTCATCCATAAGATGATCACAGACACTCATCCATAAGATGATCACACTCATCCATAATTTGTTCTAACTCACTCATCCATAAGATGATCACAGGCACTCATCCATAAGATGATCACACTCATCCATAAGATGATCACAGGCACTCATCCATAAGATGATCACAGACACTCATCCATAAGATGATCACAGACACTCATCCATAAGATGATCACAGACACTCATCCATAAGATGATCACAGACACTCATCCATAAGATGATCACACTCATCCATAAGATGATCACAGACACTCATCCATAAGATGATCACAGACACTCATCCATAAGATGATCACAGACACTCATCCATAAGATGATCACACTCATCCATAAGATGATCACAGACACTCATCCATAAGATGATCACAGACACTCATCCATAAGATGATCACAGACACTCATCCATAAGATGATCACAGACACTCATCCATAAGATGATCACAGACACTCATCCATAAGATGATCACAGACACTCATCCATAAGATGATCACAGACACTCATCCATAAGATGATCACAGACACTCATCCATAAGATGATCACAGACACTCATCCATAAGATGATCACACTCATCCATAAGATGATCACAGACACTCATCCATAAGATGATCACAGACACTCATCCATAAGATGATCACAGACACTCATCCATAAGATGATCACAGACACTCATCCATAAGATGATCACAGACACTCATCCATAAGATGATCACAGACACTCATCCATAAGATGATCACAGACACTCATCCATAAGATGATCACAGACACTCATCCATAAGATGATCACAGACACTCATCCATAAGATGATCACAGACACTCATCCATAAGATGATCACAGACACTCATCCATAAGATGATCACAGACACTCATCCATAAGATGATCACAGACACTCATCCATAAGATGATCACAGACACTCATCCATAAGATGATCACAGACACTCATCCATAAGATGATCACAGACACTCATCCATAAGATGATCACAGACACTCATCCATAAGATGATCACAGACACTCATCCATAAGATGATCACAGACACTCATCCATAAGATGATCACAGACACTCATCCATAAGATGATCACAGACACTCATCCATAAGATGATCACAGACACTCATCCATAAGATGATCACAGACACTCATCCATAAGATGATCACAGACACTCATCCATAAGATGATCACAGACACTCATCCATAAGATGATCACAGACACTCATCCATAAGATGATCACAGACACTCATCCATAAGATGATCACAGACACTCATCCATAAGATGATCACAGACACTCATCCATAAGATGATCACAGACACTCATCCATAAGATGATCACACTCATCCATAAGATGATCACAGACACTCATCCATAAGATGATCACAGATGATCACAGACACTCATCCATAAGATGATCACAGACACTCATCCATAAGATGATCACAGACACTCATCCATAAGATGATCACAGACACTCATCCATAAGATGATCACAGACACTCATCCATAAGATGATCACAGACACTCATCCGTAAGATGATCACAGACACTCATCCATAAGATGATCACAGACACTCATCCATAAGATGATCACAGACACTCATCCATAAGATGATCACAGACACTCATCCATAAGATGATCACACACTCATCTATAAGATGATCACAGACACCCATCCATAAGATGATCACAGACACGTATCCACAAGGTGATCACAGACACTCATCCATAAGATGATCCTAGACGCTTATCCATAAGATGATCACAGACACTCATCTGTAAGATGATCACAGACACGTATCCATAAGATGAGCACAGACATGTATCCATAAGATGATCACAGACATATATCCACAAGATGATCACACTCATCCATAAGATGACCACAGACATGTATCCCTACGATGTTCACAGGCACTCATCCATAAGATGATAGCAGAAACCCATCCATAAGAGGATCATCCATAAGAAACACTCATCCATAAGATGATCCCAGACATTCATCCACATGATGATCCCAGACACTCATCCATAAGATGATCCCAGACACTCATCCATAAGATGATCCCAGACACTCATCCAAAAGATGATCCCAGACACTCATCCATAAGATGATCACAGACACTCATCCCTAAGATGATCATAGACACGCATCCATAAGGTGATCACAGACAATCATCCATAAGATGATCACAGACACTCATCCATAAGATGATCACAGACATGTATCGATAAAATGATCACAGACACTTATCCATAAGATGATCACAGACATTCATCCATAGGATGATCACAGACACTCATCCATAAGATGATCACAGACACGTATCCATAAGATGATCACAGACACGTATCCATAAGATGATCACACTCATCCCAAAGATGTTCACAGACACTCATCCATAAGATGATCACGCTCATCAATAAGATGATCACAGACACTCATTCATAAGATGATCACAGACAGTCATCCATAAGATGATCACAGACGCTCATCAATAAGATGATCACAGACACTCATCCATAAGATGATCACAGACACTCATCCATAAGATGATCACAGACACTCATCCATAAGATGATCACAGACACTCATCCATAAGATGATCACAGACACTCATCCATAAGATGATCACAGACACTCATCCATAAGATGATCACAGACACAGACACTCATCCATAAGATGATCACATAAGATGATCACAGACACTCATCCATAAGATGATCACAGACACTCATCCATATCCATAAGATGATCACACTCATCCATAAGATGATCACAGACACTCATCCACAGACACTATCCAGATGATCACAGACACTCATCCATAAGATGATCACACTCATCCATAAGATGATCACAGACACTCATCCATATCCATAAAATGATCACAGACACTCACATAAGATGATCACACTCATCCATAAGATGATCACAGACACTCATCCATAAGATGATCACAGACACTCATCCATAAGATGATCACAGACACTCATCAATAAGATGATCATCAATAAGATGATCACAGACACTCATCCATAAGATGATCACAGATGATCACTCATCCATAAGATGATCCAGACACTCATTCATAAGATGATCACAGACACTCATCCATAAGATGATCACAGACACTCATCATAAGATGATCACAGACACTAAGATGATCACGGACACTCATCCATAAGATGATCACAGACACTCATCCATAAGATGATCACAGACACTCATTCATAAGATGATCATCATAAGATGATCACAGACACTCATCCATAAGATGATCACAGACACTCATCCATAAGATGATCACAGACACTCATCCATAAGATGATCACAGACACTCATCCATAAGATGATCACAGACACTCATCCATAAGATGATCACAGACACTCATCCATAAGATGATCACAGACACTCATCCATAAGATGATCACAGACACTCATCCATAAGATGATCACAGACACTCATCCATAAGATGATCACAGACACTCATCCATAAGATGATCACAGACACTCATCCATAAGATGATCACAGACACTCATCCATAAGATGATCACAGACACTCATCCATAAGATGATCACAGACACTCATCCATAAGATGATCACAGACACTCATCCATAAGATGATCACAGACACTCATCAATAAGATGATCACAGACACTCATTCATAAGATGATCACAGACACTCATCCATAAGATGATCACAGACACTCATCCATATCCATAGATGATCACAGACACTCATCCATAGATGATCACAGACACTCATCCATAGATGATCACAGACACTCATCCATAGATGATCACAGACACTCATCCATAGATGATCACAGACACTCATCCATAAGATGATCATCCATAAGATGATCACAGACACTCCTCCATAAGATGATCACAGACACTCATCCATAAGATGATCACAGACACTCATCAATAAGTATCCATAAGATGATCACAGACACTCATCCATAAGATGATCACAGACACTCATCATAAGATGATCATCATCCATAAGATGATCACAGACACTCATTCATAAGATGATCATCCATAAGATGATCACAGACACTCATCCATAAGATGATCACAGACACTCATCCAAAAGATGATCACAGACACTCATTCATAAGATGATCACAGACACTCATCCATAAGATGATCACAGAAATTTATTAATAAGATGATCACAGACACTCATACGTAAGATGATCACAGACACGTATCCATAAGATGATCACAGACACTCATCCATAAGATGATCACAGACGCTCATCAATAAGATGATCACAGACACTCATCCATAAGATGATCACAGACACTCATCCATAAGATGATCACAGATGATCACAGACACTCATCCATAAGATGATCACAGGCTCTCATCCATATGATGATCACAGACACTCATCCATAAGATGATCACATACAAGTATCCATAAGATGATCACAGACACTTATCCATCAGATGGTCACAGACATTCATCCATAAGATGATCACAGACACTTATCCATCAGATGGTCACAGATATGTATCAATAAGATGATCACAGACACTCATCCATAAGATGATCACAGACACTCATCCATAAGATGATCACAGACACTCATCCATAAGATGATCACAGACACTCATCCATAAGATGATCACAGACACTCCATCCATAAGATGATCACAGACACTCATCCATAAGATGATCACAGACACTCATCCATAAGATGATCACAGACACTCATCCATAAGATGATCACAGACACTCATCCATAAGATGATCACAGACACTCATCCATAAGATGATCACAGACACTCATCCATAAGATGATCACAGACACTCATCCATAAGATGATCACAGACACTCATCCATAAGATGATCACAGACACTCATCCATAAGATGATCACAGACACTCATCCATAAGATGATCACAGACACTCATCCATAAGATGATCACAGACACTCATCCATAAGATGATCACAGACACTCATCCATAAGATGATCACAGACACTCATCCATAAGATGATCACAGACACTCATCCATAAGATGATCACAGACACTCATCCATAAGATGATCACAGACACTCATCCATAAGATGATCACAGACACTCATCCATAAGATGATCACAGACACTCATCCATAAGATGATCACAGACACTCATCCATAAGATGATCACAGACACTCATCCATAAGATGATCACAGACACTCATCCATAAGATGATCACAGACACTCATCCATAAGATGATCACAGACACTCATCCATAAGATGATCACAGACACTCATCCATAAGATGATCACAGACACTCATCCATAAGATGATCACAGACACTCATCCATAAGATGATCACAGACACTCATCCATAGATGATCATCCATAAGATGATCACACTCATCCATAAGATGATCACAGACACTCATCCATAAGATGATCACAGACACTCATCCATAAGATGATCACAGACACTCATCCATAAGATGATCACAGACACTCATCCATAAGATGATCACAGACACTCATCCATAAGATGATCACAGACACTCATCCATAAGATGATCACAGACACTCATCCATAAGATGATCACAGACACTCATCCATAAGATGATCACAGACACTCATCCATAAGATGATCACAGACACTCATCCATAAGATGATCACAGACACTCATCCATAAGATGATCACAGACACTCATCCATAAGATGATCACACTCATCCATAAGATGATCACAGACACTCATCCATAAGATGATCACAGACACTCATCCATAAGATGATCACAGACACTCATCCATAAGATGATCACAGACACTCATCCATAAGATGATCACAGACACTCATCCATAAGATGATCACAGACACTCATCCATAAGATGATCACAGATGATCACAGACACTCATCCATAAGATGATCACACTCATCCATAAGATGATCACAGACACTCATGATCACAGATGATCACAGACACTCATCCATAAGATGATCACAGACACTCATCCATAAGATCACAGACACACATCCATAAGATGATCACAGACACTCATCCATAAGATGATCACAGACACTCATCCATAAGATGATCACAGACACGTATCCATAAGATGATCACAGACATGTATCTATAAGATGAACACAGACACTCATCCATAAGATGATCTCAGACACTCATCCATAAGATGATCAGAGACACTCATCAATAAGATGATAGCAGACACTCATCCATAAGATGATCACAGACACTCATTCATAAGATGATCCCAGACACTCATCCATAAGATGATCCCAGACACTCATCCAAAAGATGATCCCAGACACTCATCCATAAGATGATCCCAGACACTCATCCATAAGATGGTCTCAGACACTCATCCATAATATGATCCTAGACGCTCATCCATAAGATGATCCCAGACACTCATCCATAAGATGATCAGATACGTATCCATAAGATGATCACAGACACTTATCCATAAGATGATCACAGACATGTATCCATACTATGATCACGGACACTCATCCATAAAATGATCACAGACACTCATAAATAAGATGACCACAGACGTTCATCCATAAGATGATCACAGACACTCATCCATAAGATGATCACAGACACTCATCCATAAGATGATCAAACTCATCCATAAGATGATCACAGACACTCATCCATAAGATGATCACAGACACTCATCATTAGGATGATCACAGACACGTATCCATAAGATGATCTCAGACACTCATCCATAATATGATCGTAGACGATCATCCATAAGATGATCCTAGACACTCATCCATAAGATGATCACAGATACGTATCCATAAGATGATCACAGACACTTATCCATAAGATGATCACAGACATGTATCCATACTATGATCACAGACACTCTTCCATAAGATGATTACAGATACGTATCCATAAGATGATCACAGACACTTATCCATAAGATGATCACAGACATGTATCCATACTATGATCCTAGACACTCATCCATAAGATGATCACAGATACGTATCCATAAGATGATCACATACTCATATCCATAAGATGATCACAGACATGTATCCATAAGATGATTACAGACAGGTATCCAAAAGATAATCATAATCATCCATAAGATGATCACAGACACTCATCCATAAGATGATCACAGACATGTATCAATAAGACGATCACAGACACTCATGCACAAGGTGATCACAGACACTCATCCATAAGATGATCCTAGACGCTTATCCATAAGAGGATCACAGACACTCATCTGTAAGATGATCAGAGACACGTATCCATAAGATGAGCACAGACATGTATCCATAAGATGATCACAGACATATATCCATAAGATGATCACACTCATCCATAAGATGACCACAGACATGTATCCCTACGATGTTCACAGGCACTCATCCATAAGATGATAGCAGAAACTCATCCATAAGAGGATCCCAGAAACTCATCCATTAGAGGATCCGACACTCATCCATAAGATGATCCCAGACACTCATCCATAAGATGATCCCAGACACTCATCCATAAGATGATCCCAGACACTCATCCATAAGATGATCACAGACACTCATCCATAAGATGATCACAGACACTCATCCATAAGATGATCACAGACACTCATCCATAGGATGATCACAGACACTCATCCATAAGATGATCACAGACATGTATCGATAAAATGATCACAGACACTTATCCATAAGATGATCACAGACATTCATCCATAGGATGATCACAGACACTCATCCATAAGATGATCACAGACATGTATCGATAAAATGATCACAGACACTCATCCCTAAGATGATCACAGACATGTATCCCAAAGATGTTCACAGACACTCATCCATAAGATGATCACAGACACTCATCAATAAGATGATAGCAGACAATCATCCATAAAATGATCCCAGAAACCCATCCATAAGATGATCCCAGACACTCATCCATAAGATGATCACAGACACTCATCCATAAGATGATCACAGACATTCATCCATAAGATGATCACAGACACTTATCCATCAGATGGTCACAGATATGTATCAATAAGATGATCACAGACACTCATCCATAAGATGATCACAGACATTCATCCATAAGATGATCACAGACACTCATCCATAAGATGATCCCAGAAACTCATCCATAAGATGATCCCAGACACTCATCTATAAGATAATCCCAGACACTCATCTATAAGATGATCACAGATACTCATAAATAAGATGATCACAGACGATCATCCATAAGACGATCACAGACACTCATCCATAAGATGATCACAGGCTCTCATCCATATGATGATCACAGACACTCATCCATAAGATGATCACATACAAGTATCCATAAGATGATCACAGACACTCATCCATAAGATGATCACAGACACTCATCCATAAGATGATCACAGACACTCATCCATAAGATGATCACAGACACTCATCCATAAGATGATCACAGACACTCATCCATAAGATGATCACAGACACTCATCCATAAGATGATCACAGACACTCATCCATCATCAATGACACTCATCCATAAGATGATCACAGACACTCATCCATAAGATGATCACAGACACTCATCCATAAGATGATCACAGACACTAATCCGTAAGATGATCACAGACACGTACTCATAAGATGATCACAGACATGTATCCATAAGATGATCACAGACACGCATCCATAAGGTGATCACAGACAATCATCCATAAGATGATCACAGACACTCATCAATAAGATGATCACAGACACTCATCCATAAGATGATCACAGACACTCATTCATAAGATGATCACAGACACTCATCAATAAGATGATCACAGACACTCATCCATAAGATGATCACAGACACTCATCCATAAGATGATCACAGACACTCATTCATAAGATGATCACAGACACTCATCCATAAGATGATCACAGACACTCATCCATAAGATGATGAATTACAGCAGTTGGATATGCTGAATGTTGAAGACAGAATAAAACAACTGAAGCTAAATCATGTTTATAAAATTGCTCACAGACAGTGTCCAGAATATCTTGCTGTCAATTTTGTCAAGGTTGAGAACCGCAGCAATCATAGTAATAGGGGGAGAGAGCACAACTTTGTAGTACCCACAGTCAGTGGCCAGGCTTCAAACACCTTTTATTGTACAGCAATAAAGGAATGGAACAGACTACCCGCACATGTCAAAGCCAGTCATAGCATGAACCAGTTCAAGAAGAGAACCAAAAGGTCCCTGATGAATGTAGCTACAGAAAGGGAGGGGAATGATTTTCTATTTTTTAGCTAACATACGTGTAAATTTTACCTTATTCCTAGTAATGACCCTCGTATTGTAGATAGTCTTAATGACCTTGGTGTAGTAGATAGTCTTTTTAGTATGATAATAAGATGTTATCTTCATTATAGAATAATAAGAAAATATTATAACCTTTATATTATAATAATAAGGTAAAAGGACCCCAATGGAAATAAGTCACTCTGTCTGACTTTTTTGGGTTATCCCAGGTTCTCTACACATATGCTGCTATGTATGATAATTCTACGTAACTGTATTTGTGTATACCTGAATAAACTTACTTACTTACTTACACAGACACGTATCCACAAGATGATCACACATACTCATCCATAAGATGATCACCGACACGTATCCATAAGATGATCACAGACACTCATCCATAAGATGATCACAGACACTCATCCATAAGATGATCACAGACACGTATCCATAAGATGATCACAGACACTCATCCATAAGATGATCACAGACACTCATCCATAAGATGATCACAGACACTCATCCATAAGATGATCACAGACACTAATCCATAAGATGATCACAGACACTCATCCATAAGATGATCACAGACACGTATCCACAAGAAAATCACAGACACGTATCCATAAGATGATCACAGACATTCATCGAAAAGATGATAACAGACACTCATCCATAAGATGATCACAGACACTCATCCATAAGATTATCACAGACATGTATCCATAAGATGATCACAGACACGTATCCCTAAGATGATCACGGACACTCATCCATAAGCTGATCACAGACATGTATCCATACGATGATCACAGACACTCATTCATAATTTGATCACAGACATTCATCCATAAGATGATCACAGACACTCATTCATAATTTGATCACAGACATTCATCCATAAGATGATCACAGACACTCATTCATAAGATGATCACAGACACTCATCCATAAGATGATCACTGACACTCATCCATAAGATGATCACAGAC
The DNA here is from genome assembly GCF_038502225.1 of Cherax quadricarinatus. NCBI lineage: Eukaryota > Metazoa > Arthropoda > Malacostraca > Decapoda > Parastacidae > Cherax > Cherax quadricarinatus. The sequence goes on from NC_091353.1 coordinate 17,524,249, forward strand.
ATTCATCCATAAGATGATCACAGATACGTATCCATAAGATGATCACAGAAATTTATTAATAAGATGATCACAGACACTCATCCATATGATGATCAAAGACACTCATCCATAAGATGATCACAGACACTCATCCATAAGATGATCACAGACACTCATCCATAAGATGATCAAAGACACTCATCCATAAGATGATCACAGACACTCATCCATAAGATGATCACAGACACTCATCCATAAGATTATCAAAGACACTCATCCATAAGATGATCACAGACACTCATCCATAAGATGATCACAGACACTCATCCATAAGATGATCAAAGACACTCATCCATAAGATGATCACAAACACTCATCCATAAGATGATCAAAGACACTCATCCATAAGATGATCAAAGACACTCGTCCATAAGATGATCAAAGACACTCATCCATAAGATGATCACAGACACTCATCCATAAGATGATCACAGACACTCATCCATAAGATGATCACAGACACTCATCCATAAGATGATCAAAGACACTCATCCATAAGATGATCAAAGACACTCATCCATAAGATGATCAAAGACACTCATCCATAAGATGATCACAGACACTCATCCATAAGATGATCACAGACACTCATCCATAAGATGATCAAAGACACTCATCCATAAGATGATCACAGACACTCATCCATAAGATGATCAAAGACACTCATCCATAAGATGATCACAGACACTCATCCATAAGATGATCACAGACACTCATCCATAAGATGATCAAAGACACTCATCCATAAGATGATCACAGACACTCATCCATAAGATGATCACAGACACTAATCCATAAGACACTCATCCATAAGATGATCAAAGACACTCATCCATAAGATGATCACAGACACTCATCCATAAGATGATCAAAGACACTCATCCATAAGATGATCACAGACACTCATCCATAAGATGATCACAGACACTCATCCATAAGATGATCACAGACACTCATCCATAAGATGATCAAAGACACTCATCCATAAGATGATCAAAGACACTCATCCATAAGATGATCAAAGACACTCATCCATAAGATGATCACAGACACTCATCCATAAGATGATCACAGACACTCATCCATAAGATGATCAAAGACACTCATCCATAAGATGATCACAAACACTAATCCATAAGATGATCACAGACACTCATCCATAGATGATCACAGACACTCAACCACAAGATGATCACAGACACGTATCCGTAAGATCACATACTCGTATCCATAAGATCACAGACATGTATCCATAATATCACAGACACGTATCCATAAGATCACAGACATGTATCCATAAGATCACAGACATGTATCCATAAGATCACAGACACATATCCATAAGATAACAGACACATATGCATATGATGATCACAGATGTATAAGCGTACACACAGATACTAAACCCGTCCCGAGGTGAGGGCACATTAATGGTGCAGCACATCAATGGTGCTGCACATCAATGGTGCTGCACATCACTGGTGCTGCACATCACTGGTGCTGCACATCACTGGTGTTGCACGTCAATGGTGATGCACATCACTGGTGCTGCACATCACTGGTGCTGCACATCATTGGTGCTGCACATCAATGGTGTTGCACATCACTGGTGCTGCACATCAATGGTGCAGCACATCACTGGTGCTGTACATCACTGGTGCTGCACATCACTGGTGCTGCACATCACTGGTGCTGCACATCACTGGTGCTGCACATCAATGGTGCAGCACATCAATGGTGCTGCACATCACTGGTGCTGCACATCAATGGTGCTGCACATCACTGGTGCTGCACATCAATGGTGCTGCACATCACTGGTGCTGCACATCACTGGTGCTGCACATCACTGGTGCTGCACATCATTGGTGCTGCACATCACTGGTGCTGCACATGACTGGCGCTGCACATCAATGGTGTTGCACATCAATGGTGCTGCACATCAGTGATGCTGCACATCAATGGTGCTGCACATCAATGGTGCAGCCCACCAATGGTGCAGCACATCAGTGGTGCAGTACATTAGTGGTGCTGCACATCAATGGTGCAGCACATCAGTGGTGCTGCACATCAATGGTGCAGCACATGAATGGTGCAGCACATGAATGGTGCAGCACATCACTGATTCTGCACATCAATGGTGCTGCACATTTATGGTGCAGCACATCAGCGGCGCAGCACATCAATGGTGTAGCACGTCAATGGTGCATCAAATCAGTGGTGCTGCACATCAGTGGTGCAGCACATCAGTGGTGTAACACATCAATGGTGCAACACACCAATGGTGCAACACATCAATGGTGCTGCACATCAATGGTGCTGCACATAAATGGTGCAGTACATCAATGGTGCAGCACATCAAGTTTGCAACACGTCAGTGGTGCAGCAAATCAATGGAGCAGAACGTCAATGGCGCAGCACATCACTGGTGCAGCACATCAATGACACAGCACATCAATGGTGCAGCACATCACTGGTGCAGCACATCAATGACGCAGCACATCAAGGGTGCAGCACATCAATGGTGCAGCACATCAATTGTGCAGCACATCAATGGTGCAGCACATCAAGGGTGCAGCACATCAGTGGTGCAGCACATCAATGGTGCAGCACATTAATGGTGCAGCACATCAATGGTGCAGCACATCAGTGGTGCAGCACATCAATGGTGCAGCACATCAGTGGTGCAGCACATCAATGGTGCAGCACATCAATGGTGCAGCACATCAATGGTGCAGCACATCAAGGGTGCAGCAAATCAATGGTGCAGCACATCAATGGTGCAGCACATCAGGGGTGCAGCACATCAAGGGTGCAGCATATCACAGGTGCAGCACATCACTGGTGCAGCACATCAATGGTGCAGCACATCAATGGTGCAGCTCATCAAATGTGCAGCGCATCAATGGTGCAGCACATCAGTGGTGCAGCACATCAATGGTGCAGCACATCAAGGGTGCAGCACATCAATGGTGCAGCACATCAGTGGTGCAGCACACAATGGTGCAGCGCATCAGTGGTGCAGCACATCAATGATGCAGCACATCAGTGGTGCAGGTCATCAATGGTGCAGCACATCAAAGGTGCAGCACATCAAGGGTACAGCACATCAATGGTGCAGCACATCAATGGTGCAGCACATCAATGGTGCAACACATCAGTGGTGCAGCGCCTCAGTGGTGCAGCACATCAATGGTGCAGCACATCACTGGTGCGGCACATCAATGGTGCAGCACATCACTGGTGCAGCACATCACTGGTGCAGCACATCAATGGTGCAGCACATCAGTGGCGCGCCACATCAATGGTGCAGCACATCAATGGTGCAGCACATCAATGGTGCAGCACATCAATGGTGCAGCACATCAATGGTGCAGCACATCAATGGTGCAGCACATCAATGGTGCGCCACATCAATGGTGCAGCACATCAATGGTGCAGCACATCAATGGTGCAGCACCTCACTGGTGCAGCACATCAATGGTGCAGCACATCAGTGGTGCGCCACATCAATGGTGCAGCACATCACTGGTGCAGCACATCAATGGTGCAGCACATCAATGGTGCAGCACATTACTGGTGCAGCACATCAATGGTGCAGCACATCAGTGGTGCGGCACATCACTGGTGCAGCACATCAATAGTGCAGCACATCAGTGGTGCGGCATATCAATGGTGCTATGTCCCTGATGGAAGCCTTGAAATGGGAGTTATTTAAATGGGTCACAACAATTTTTGATATAAAAGATGCCGGGTATTTCGACCACTTCAGGCTGGCCATTATTGTTTAGACAGAAATATTTCTCTATTATTAAAGGCACAGAAATATCAGCTATTTTTCCTCTATGGTTACTATTGTTTCCCTCAAATTCTTTTTTTAAAGACACTTGTAATTAAAGACACTTGTAATTAAAGGCCCTTGTAATTAAAGGCACTTGTAATTAAAGGCACTTGTAATTAAAGGCACTTGTAATTATGTACTTGGTTCCTGAAGCTATTTCGTGAAACATTTTCCACGTCTCTAAAATTACTAGAACAAAATACTAATATAGCTACTACGAAAGTTATAAATTACTAAAGTGTTATTGGTGTGGCTACTACAGACGTTTATCTGATTAATAACGGTTATTGGATTGATAAATTTGAAGATATCGTCCATAATCTGGTTCCCAGGTAACATAACGACATATTTGTACGTTCTCTAACTATATAAGGCACTGCTATTTGTTCTGACCTTTTAAAGGTATATTTTGACAAATATTTAGACGTGCGCACATTTTTTAATGCCAGAGTACTTATCACAAGCGAATATAATTATCTATCACAAGCGAGTACACTTATCACAAGCGAGTACACTTATCACAAGCGAGTACACTTATCACAAGCGAGTACACTTATCTATCACAAGCGAGTACACTTATCTATCACAAGCGAGTACACTTATCACAAGCGAGTACACTTATCTATCACAAGCGAGTACACTAATTTATCACAAGCGAGTATACTCTCCCTTCTCTTCATCTTCGTCTTGGTGTTCCCTCTGTGGAAGGTGTTGGTCTCTCCTGGTTTCAGTGTAGGTCCTCCAGTGAGTGAAACAGTTCCAGGCTGGCTGGCAGCTTTCCAGTGCTCGAAGTCGTGCTTCGCTGGAAGAGTCTGAGACACTTCGACTCCTCGGAGTCGAGGTGTTGTCTGATCTTTGCTCGCTGCTCACCTGGTTCTGGGACTTACGCACACCGTTGCAGGAGGAGTCTGGGTTCATGAAGATGGTGCTCAAAGGTGGAAGAATGTTGCCACTGTTTGTTTTCATGCGTCTGGGAAGCGTATGACTGCTATGTTGCACGGAAGGTGAAGTCCCAAAGACTCCATCCTCCTTAAATGGTCTTACTGCTGAATTCTTCATAGTCTCCATGACAGAGGCCTTTCGCGAGTATTTCCCATGAAACAGGAGCTGGAGTTTGGAGTGTAGTCTGTCGTGTAAGGAGCTATCATGGTCGCTGGAAGTGTCGTCTTTGGAGCGGGAACTGTCATATATGTTCTCCACTCTCCCCTCGTCGTTGATGAAGGAATGGTTGATGTGTCCTGATTCCATGGCTCCTGGCAGCTTCTGTGTGGACGCAGCGAAGGATTCCATATCTTCGTCCTCTGGAGTGTGATGATCCTCCACGATGTGTCTCATCTCATCTTCCATGTCTTCAGCGGCCATAGCGTTGTGCTCCTGCACTATTGTCTCTACCATGTCCAGTAGTATGTTGATGTTACTTACTGTTTCCAGCTCCTCCACACTTCCCTGAAACACGCAACATACTAACATTAAAACAGTTATATTTATAATCTTAATTTCTAAAGGGGTGGACTGGTAAGCTAGTGGAAGACCTCAGTCAGGAGACCTAAAGCGTCAGCTTGAGGTCTAAGACCCACGTCAGGAAACACTTGTTCCGTTTCCTGACAAATCTTACCTAACCTAATCTAACACACAACAATATTACTCTGGGAGAAAATTAATATACAATATCGCCAAGATGGAAACACACACTGCTAAATGCCTCAAATGATGTAGTGGAAGTATTAGCAGTAAAGGTCGAGAACCAAAACCTAGTCATTGTGGTAGTCTACAAGCCTCCGGATGCAACATCCCAGCAATTCCAGGAACAGCTGTTAAAAATTGACCACTGTCTGGAAAACCTTCCAGCTCCTGCACCCAACATCTTGCTCCTGGGGGATTTCAACTTAAGGCACCTAAAATGGAGGAATATAGCAAATAATATTGTTGCAGTAATAACACCAGGAGGCAGCACCGATGAAAACTCACACTCACGCGAGCTTTTAAATCTCTGCACAAAATTCAATTTAAACCAGCAAATAATAGAGCCTACTAGACTGGAGAATACACTAGACCTCATCTTCACTAACAATGATGATCTGATAAGAAATGTCACCATATCAAAAACAATATACTCAGATCACAACATAATTGAGGTTCAGACACGTATGCGTGGAGCCCCAGACCGACATAATGAGATTAGTCACGAGGGAGCATTCACCAAATTCAACTTCAATAACAAAAACATAAAGTGGGACCAAGTAAACCAAGTCCTAACCGATATAAGCTGGGAAGATATACTAAGCAACACAGACCCAAACTTATGCTTAGAACAGATTAACTCGGTGGCACTCGATGTATGCACAAGGCTTATTCCTCTAAGAAAAAGGAGGAGTAGATGTAAAATAGAAAGAGACAGGCGCTCCCTTTACAGGCGACGGAAAAGAATAACAGAGCGGCTAAAAGAGGTCAATATATCTGAAATGCGTAGGGAGACACTGGTCAGAGAAATAGCAAGCATCGAACTTAAGCTAAAAGAATCCTTTAGGAGTCAGGAATCGCGGGAAGAACTAAAAGCCATAAATGAAATCGAAAGAAACCCAAAGTATTTCTTCTCCTATGCCAAATCAAAATCGAGAACAACGTCCAGTATTGGGCCCCTACTTAAACAAGATGGGTCCTACACAGATGACAGCAAGGAAATGAGTGAGCTACTCAAGTCCCAATATGACTCAGTTTTTAGCAAGCCGCTAACCAGACTGAGAGTCGAAGATCAAAATGAATTTTTTATGAGAGAGCCACAAAATTTGATTAACACAAGCCTATCCGATGTTATCCTGACGCCAAATGACTTCGAACAGGCGATAAATGACATGCCCATGCACTCTGCCCCAGGGCCAGACTCATGGAACTCTGTGTTCATCAAGAACTGCAAGAAGCCCCTATCACGAGCCTTTTCCATCCTATGGAGAGGGAGCATGGACACGGGGATCGTCCCACAGTTACTAAAAACAACAGACATAGCCCCACTCCACAAAGGGGGCAGTAAAGCAACAACAAAGAACTACAGACCAATAGCACTAACATCCCATATCATAAAAATCTTTGAAAGGGTCCTAAGAAGCAAGATCACCACCCATCTAGAAACCCATCAGTTACACAACCCAGGGCAACATGGGTTTAGAACAGGTCGCTCCTGTCTGTCTCAACTACTGGATCACTACGACAAGGTCCTAAATGCACTAGAAGACAAAAAGAATGCAGATGTATTATATACAGACTTTGCAAAAGCCTTCGACAAGTGTGACCATGGCGTAATAGCGCACAAAATGCGTGCTAAAGGAATAACAGGAAAAGTCGGTCGATGGATCTATAATTTCCTCACTAACAGAACACAGAGAGTAGTCGTCAACAGAGTAAAGTCCGAGGCAGCTACGGTGAAAAGCTCTGTTCCACAAGGCACAGTACTCGCTCCCATCTTGTTCCTCATCCTCATATCCGACATAGACAAGGATGTCAGCCACAGCACCGTGTCTTCCTTTGCAGATGACACCCGAGTCTGCATGACAGTGTCTTCCATTGCAGACACTGCAAAGCTCCAGGCGGACATCAACCAAATCTTTCAGTGGGCTGCAGAAAACAATATGAAGTTCAACGATGAGAAATTTAAATTACTCAGATATGGTAAACATGAGGAAATTAAATCTTCATCAGAGTACAAAACAAATTCTGGCCACAAAATAGAGCGAAACACCAACGTCAAAGACCTGGGAGTGATCATGTCGTAGGATCTCACCTTCAAGGACCATAACATTGTATCAATCGCATCTGCTAGAAAAATGACAGGATGGATAATGAGAACCTTCAAAACTAGGGAGGCCAAGCCCATGATGACACTCTTCAGGTCACTTGTTCTATCTAGGCTGGAATATTGCTGCACACTAACAGCACCTTTCAAGGCAGGTGAAATTGCCGACCTAGAAAATGTACAGAGAACTTTCACGGCGTGCATAACGGAGATAAAACACCTCAATTATTGGGAGCGCTTGAGGTTCCTAAACCTGTATTCCCTGGAACGCAGGAGGGAGAGATACATGATTATATACACCTGGAAAATCCTAGAGGGACTAGTACCGAACTTGCACACGAAAATTACTCACTACGAAAGCAAAAGACTTGGCAGACGATGCACCATCCCTCCAATGAAAAGCAGGGGTGTCACTAGCACGTTAAGAGACCATACAATAAGTGTCAGGGGCCCGAGACTGTTCAACTGCCTCCCAGCATACATAAGGGGGATTACCAACAGACCCCTGGCAGTCTTCAAGCTGGCACTGGACAAGCACCTAAAGTCGGTACCTGATCAGCCGGGCTGTGGCTCGTACGTTGGTTTGCGTGCAGCCAGCAGCAACAGCCTGGTTGATCAGGCTCTGATCCACCAGGAGGCCTGGTCACAGACCGGGCCGCGGGGGCGTTGACCCCCGGAGCTCTCTCCAGGTAAACACTAATGCAGTATAATGAGATCCTTTAGTGAAAAAACTTTGCGTGGGCGAAAAGTTGTGAATAAAGGATTAAATTACACTGGATTTGTCTGCTTCCAGTACTGCTCTTTTCTCCATTCAGAGGCAAGCCTCTTGAGGCTTCTGACGGCTTGTTGATCCAAGAGGCCTACTCTTCCCTTCAGTAAGCCAACTAGATTATAAACTACGGTACGGGTGGGGTTAGAACCCATGGCAAACGGGTCGTAAAACTCCAGGTCAGTGGCTTACACACTAGCCTGGGGATCTACGACTCACTCGCCGTGAGTTCTAACTCCACCCGTATCCTGGTTTATTTTTAAAAATGTTACGAATTCGCGAGTTGATTATCTGCCGTCCCTGAGCCGTCCCTGAGCCGTCCCTGAGCCGTCCCTGAGCCGTCCCTGAGCTGGTGTGTGACACATTATCTGCCGTCCCTGAGCTGGTGTGTGACACATTATCTGCCGTCCCTGAGCTGGTGTGTGACACATTAGTCTCATTCTCGGCTGCAAAAAAATCTTCTTGTTCTCAGTTACTCGTAAATTACAGCCGCAAATTAAAATTGAAAAGTGAATTCCATTTGAGTCGTGAAGGACTGTGAAGAACCACAAGGTCAGTTGGAAGCAGCAGAGGTCACGTCCAGTTCCCTTCTTACTGCACTGACCTTTTTTCTCTTTTCTTCCCTTCAAGGGAGAAGGGCAGCGCTTTGATGTTGTGAAGGGCTCTTGATATAAGTAATTAGTTACATTACCCTTCCTTGGATTAAGCTTAATTACCTACCCTTCCACCAGAAGCTGAATTACTATAAACACTAAAATAAACAAACACACACATAAGAACATAAGAACATAAGAAAGGAGGAACACTGCAGCAGGCCTGTTGGCCCATACTAGGCAGGTCCTTTACAATTCATCCCACTAACAAACATTTGACCTACCCAATTTTCAATGCTACCCAAGAAATAAGCTCTGATGTGCAAGTCCCACTCAAATCCAACCCATCCCACTCATGTATTTATCCAACCTAAATTTGAAACTACCCAAAGTCCTAGCCTCAATAACCCAACTAGGTAGACTGTTCCACTCATCTACTACCCTATTTCCAAACCAATACTTACCTATGTCCTTTCTAAATCTAAACTTATCTAATTTAAATCCATTACTGCGGGTTCTCTCTTGGAGAGACATCCTCAAGACCTTATTAATATCCCCTTTATTAATACCTATCTTCCACTTATACACTTCGATCAGGTCTCCCCTCATTCTTCGTCTAACAAGTGAATGTAACTTAAGAGTCTTCAATCTTTCTTCATAAGGAAGATTTCTAATGCTAGGTATTAATTTAGTCATCCTACGCTGAATGTTTTCTAACGAATTTATGTCCATTTTGTAATACGGAGACCAGAACTGAGCTGCATAATCTAGGTGAGGCCTTACTAATGATGTATAAAGCTGCAGTATGACCTCTGGACTTCTGTTGCTTACACTTCTTGATATAAATCCCAGTAATCTATTTGCCTTATTACGTACGCTTAGGCATTGCTGTCTTGGTTTTAGGTTGCTGCTCACCATAACCCCCAAGTCCTTTTCGCAATCTGTATGGCTAAGTTCTACATCATTTAACTTATAAGTACTGGGGTTATGGGCACTCCCAAGCTTCAGAACCTTGCATTTATCTACATTGAACTGCATCTGCCACTTTTCTGACCAAGAATAGAGTTTGTTTAAATCCTCCTGAAGTTTCATAACACTCACTCAGTGAAGAGGCGGGACCAGGAGCTGAGTCTCGACCCCTGCAACCACAATTAGGTGAGTACACACACACACGCGCGCGGTCAGAGCGGAGGGACAACAAGGCTTCCAGAATTTAAGTGTTTTTAGGGCGTATTTTAGTTCTTAGCAGAAACCAGTGATGGTGTCTGGGTCAGTGAACGACACAAACCAGTGATGGTGTCTGGGTCAGTGAACGACACAAACCAGTGATGGTGTCTGGGTCAGTGAACGACACAAACCAGTGATGGTGTCTGGGTCAGTGAACGACACAAACCAGTGATGGTGTCTGGGTCAGTGAACGACACAAACCAGTGATGGTGTCTGGGTCAGTGAACGACACAAACCAGTGATGGTGTCTGGGTCAGTGAACGACACAAACCAGTGATGGTGTCTGGGTCAGTGAACGACACAAACCAGTGATGGTGTCTGGGTCAGTGAACGACACAAACCAGTGATGGTGTCTGGGTCAGTGAACGACACAACAAGTGATGGTGTCTGGGTCAGTGAACGACACAACAAGTGATGGTGTCTGGGTCAGTGAACGACACAACAAGTGACAACGAGATCTTAAAAGTGAAGTGGACTAGAAGAAGGCTGAAATTTTCAGAAATTTGAAAGTGCTGAAAACTGTTAGAGGCCTAGAAGGTACTGCTGCCACAGAAGGTACTGCTGCCACAGAAGGTACTGCTGCCACAGAAGGTACTGCTGCCACAGAAGGTACTGCTGCCACAGAAGGTACTGCTGCCACAGAAGTACAAATAATCAACCCAGAGTGAGAAAGTCAAGTGTAAGTCAGGTTGGTTAGTGAGTGAACTGTAAGGTAACTGTTACCAGCAGTTAAAGTGTAAATACTTGAGGGGTGTGTGTGTGTGTATATATACCTGGAGTTTACCTGGAGAGAGTTCCGGGGGTCAACGCCCCCGCGGCCCGGTCTGAGACCAGGCCTCCTGGTGGATCAGAGCCTGATCAACCAGGCTGTTGCTGCTGGCTGCACGCAAACCAACATACGAGCTACAGCCCGGCTGATCAGGAACTGACTTTAGGTGCTTGTCCAGTGCCAGCTTGAAGACTGCCAGGGGTCTGTTGGTAATCCCCCTTATGTGTGCTGGGAGGCAGTTGAACAGTCTCGGGCCCCTGACACTTATTGTATGGTCTCTTAACGTGCTAGTGACACCCCTGCTTTTCATTGGGGGGATGGTGCATCGTCTGCCAAGTCTTTTGCTTTCGTAATGAGTGATTTTCGTGTGCAAGTTCGGTACTAGTCCCTCTAGGATTTTCCAGGTGTATATAATCATGTATCTCTCCCTCCTGCGTTCCAGGGAATACAGGTTTAGGAACCTCTAGCGCTCCCAATAATTGAGGTGTTTTATCTCCGTTATGCGCGCCGTGAAAGTTCTCTGTACATTTTCTAGGTCGGCAATTTCACCTGCCTTGAAAGGTGCTGTTAGTGTGCAGCAATATTCCAGCCTAGATAGAACAAGTGACCTGAAGAGTGTCATCATGGGCTTGGCCTCCCTAGTTTTGAAGGTTCTCATTATCCATCCTGTCATTTTTCTAGCAGATGCGATTGATACAATGTTATGGTCCTTGAAGGTGAGATCCTCCGACATGATCACTCCCAGGTCTTTGACGTTGGTGTTTCGCTCTATTTTGTGGCCAGAATTTGTTTTGTACTCTGATGACGATTTAATTTCCTCATGTTTACCATATCTGAGTAATTGAAATTTCTCATCGTTGAACTTCATATTGTTTTCTGCAGCATACTGAAAGATTTGGTTGATGTCTGCCTGGAGCTTTGCAGTGTCTGCAATGGAAGACACTGTCATGCAGATTCGGGTGTCATCTGCAAAGGAAGACACGGTGCTGTGGCTGACATCCTTGTCTATGTCGGATATAAGGATGAGGAACAAGATGGGAGCGAGTACTGTGCCTTGTGGAACAGAGCTTTTCACCGTAGCTGCCTCGGACTTTACTCTGTTGACGACTACTCTCTGTGTTCTGTTAGTGAGGAAATTATAGATCCATCGACCGACTTTTCCTGTTATTCCTTTAGCACGCATTTTGTGCGCTATTACGCCATGGTCACACTTGTCGAAGGCTTTTGCAAAGTCTGTATATATTACATCTGCATTCTTTTTGTCTTCTAGTGCATTTAGGACCTTGTCGTAGTGGTCCAATAGTTGAGACAGACAGGAGCGACCTGTTCTAAACCCATGTTGCCCTGGGTTGTGTAACTGATGGGTTTCTAGATGCGTGGTGATCTTGCTTCTTAGGACCCTTTCAAAGATTTTTATGATATGGGATGTTAGTGCTATTGGTCTGTAGTTCTTTGCTGTTGCTTTACTGCCCCCTTTGTGGAGTGGGGCTATGTCTGTTGTTTTTAGTAACTGTGGGACGACCCCCGTGTCCATGCTCCCTCTCCATAGGATGGAAAAGGCTCGTGATAGGGGCTTCTTGCAGTTCTTGATGAACACAGAGTTCCATGAGTCTGGCCCTGGGGCAGAGTGCATGGGCATGTCATTTATCGCCTGTTCGAAGTCATTTGGCGTCAGGATAACATCGGATAGGCTTGTGTTAATCAAATTTTGTGGCTCTCTCATAAAAAATTCATTTTGATCTTCGACTCTCAGTCTGGTTAGCGGCTTGCTAAAAACTGAGTCATATTGGGACTTGAGTAGCTCACTCATTTCCTTGCTGTCATCTGTGTAGGACCCATCTTGTTTAAGTAGGGGCCCAATACTGGACGTTGTTCTCGATTTTGATTTGGCATAGGAGAAGAAATACTTTGGGTTTCTTTCGATTTCATTTATGGCTTTTAGTTCTTCCCGCGATTCCTGACTCCTAAAGGATTCTTTTAGCTTAAGTTCGATGCTTGCTATTTCTCTGACCAGTGTCTCCCTGCGCATTTCAGATATATTGACCTCTTTTAGCCGCTCTGTTATTCTTTTCCGTCGCCTGTAAAGGGAGCGCCTGTCTCTTTCTATTTTACATCTACTCCTCCTTTTTCTTAGAGGAATAAGCCTTGTGCATACATCGAGTGCCACCGAGTTAATCTGTTCTAGGCATAAGTTTGGGTCTGTGTTGCTTAGTATATCTTCCCAGCTTATATCGGTTAGGACTTGGTTTACTTGGTCCCACTTTATGTTTTTGTTATTGAAGTTGAATTTGGTGAATGCTCCCTCGTGACTAGTCTCATTTTGTCGGTCTGGGGCTCCACGCATACATGTCTGAACCTCAATTATGTTGTGATCTGAGTATATTGTTTTTGATATGGTGACATTTCTTATCAGATCATCATTGTTAGTGAATATGAGGTCTAGTGTATTCTCCAGTCTAGTAGGCTCTATTATTTGCTGGTTTAAATTGAATTTTGTGCAGAGATTTAAAAGCTCGTGTGAGTGTGAGTTTTCATCAGAGCTGCCTCCTGGTGTTATTTCTGCAACAATATTATTTGCTATATTCCTCCATTTTAGGTGCCTTAAGTTGAAATCCCCCAGGAGCAAGATGTTGGGTGCAGGAGCTGGAAGATTTTCCAGACAGTGGTCAATTTTTAACAGCTGTTCCTGGAATTGCTGGGAAGTTGCATCCGGAGGCTTGTAGACTACCACAATGACTAGGTTTTGGTTCTCGACCTTTACTGCTAAAACTTCCACTACATCATTTGAGGCATTAAGCAGTTCTGTGCAAACAAGTGACTCTGCAATGTACAGGCCAACCCCCCCCTTTTGCCTGTTCACTCTGTCACATCTGTATAGGTTGTAACCTGGGATCCATATTTCGTTGTCCAAGTGATCCTTTATGTGGGTCTCAGTGAAAGCCGCGAACATTGCCTTTGCCTCTGCAAGCAGTCCACGGATGAAAGGTATTTTGTTGTTTGTTGCTGGCTTTAGACCCTGTATATTTGCAAAGAAGAATGTTATCGGACTGGTGGTATTGTTGGTACTGGGGGGGGATTTTTTTTCCGGCATTAGTATCTGTATCTGTTGGTTTGGAGTGGAGGCCATCGACTGTGGTTCCACTCCAGGAATGACTGGATTTGGTGTACGATTTCTGCCATTTCCTGCCAGTTTTTTTTCCTTCCTGGCACTAAAAAACCTCTCCCTCTTGAGTGGCTGTGGCTACCCAGGTTTTCCCATGGCCTGGATGTTTTGTATCTTTTTGTCCCCTTTAGATGGTATGCCTGGCAATTTAAGTTATAGCACAGTCTTTCCTGTACTGAAGAGGTACACATTTCAGGGTGAAAAAGCTTACAGGAAGGGAGTTTGCATTTTCCTGTTGTCATATGGACATGACATTTTCTAGGGTGGTCATAGTTGCATGTCCCATCTGTTTTTCCAGATTTCCCATGCCAGCAGATACCAAGTGCATAGTATGTGCACAGGCTTGGTTTCCGTTTGCCTTGGGTTTCTGTGACTGTATTCCCTGTAGGTGCATGTTTCCCTGTCTTACTCCTATCCTCCCTAGCACCAACAATGGAGCTCCCACCAGTTGTTTTTGGTAATTTATCCTCACTATTGCTATTGGAGTCCTCTTGTTTGCTATTTCCTGCAGTATTTCTAGTTTGCAATATTGGTTTTATCTTATCTTTGACTACACTTGTTTCCCTACTATGGCTCCTGTCCTCTATGAGGTCATTTATATGTATTCCTTCCTGCGTATAATTCCCGACTACCTGGACAAAATCTCCAGCTTCACCATTACTGTCTCCCAGGACAGTATCTCCAGCTTCACCATTTCTGTCTCCCAGGACAGCACCTCCAGCTTCACCATTACTGTCTCCCAGGACAGCACTATCAGCCCCACATTTACTGACTACCAGGACATCACCTCCAGCCTTACAGTTTGTGACTACATGGCCAGTATCAAGGGCAGTACCATTCAGCCCAGACTTTTTATGTTCCCATCTGTTGTAGAAAGCTTCCAGGTTTTCTATGAAAGCAGCTTTGATGTTGTCCTCTTTTAATACCCTTGTGATTTTAGTCCACAGATTTTCCTCATTTGGGCATACCCAAAAACACTTCTCTGTTTTAATACTGCTTGTAGCTAGTTCTGGGATATCTGCACAAGGAGCGTGACAC
Source organism: Cherax quadricarinatus (assembly GCF_038502225.1). Lineage (NCBI taxonomy): Eukaryota > Metazoa > Arthropoda > Malacostraca > Decapoda > Parastacidae > Cherax > Cherax quadricarinatus. The sequence goes on from NC_091353.1 coordinate 17,539,472, forward strand.
CAATTTCCACAAAAATGACAATTTATCCATGTGGAAGCCCGTTTGTTTGACTGACCACAGACTACACACAGCTTCATAATGATGTGAATGGTTGATTTACTGCAATTCTACTAGCAACCTCTTGAATATTATATTAATAACCTTAAATGAAGCTCTAGCTATTTGTATTTCTGTTTCTAACTCTTTTTGTATATTGGACAGCTTACCGTCACGTTCCTGATTTTTAATGTTTGTGTTTATAAGGGCGCCTACAAACCCATCCGTTTACAGTCTGCTTTATTGTCCAACGAAACTGTTTGAAACCAGTCCCGGGTTCGGACCAGTCAAGGGTTCGGACCAGTCGATCTGCTCTGATCAGTGGGTCAATTATTTAAAACATACTGGTCGGTGATTTGAGCTAACACATGAAGGATCTACTGGAAATTATCTACCCGAGTAATATGTGATTTGACTGATACAAAAGTATAACTTGCGTGTTGAAGAGCCGGTGATATCTGGCAGCTCCTACAATGACGTACAGTCGACCTCTTTGTTTATCAATCGCTGTATATATATATATATATATATATATATATATATATATATATATATATATATATATATATATATATATATATATATATATATATATATATATATGTATATATATATATATATATATATATATATATATATATATATATATATATATATATATATATATATATATATATATATATATATATATATACACACACACACACCCCTCAAGTATTTACACTTTAACTGCTGGTAACAGTTACCTTACAGTAGTAGTAGTAGTAGGTTGGTAGACAGCAACCACCCAGGGAAGTACTACCGTCCTGCCAGATGACTGTGAAACAAAAACCTGTAACTGTTTTGCATGATGGTAGGATTGCTGGTTTTCTTTTTCTGTCTCATAAACACGCTAGATAACAGGGATATCTTGCTACTCCTACTTACACTTTGGTCACACTTCACAGACACGCACATGCATATATATATATACATACATCTAGGTTTTTCTCCTTATTCTAAATAGCTCTTGTTCTTTTTTATTTCTTCTATTGTCCATGGGGAAGTGGAAAAGAATCTTTCCTCCGTAAGCCATGCGTGTCGTATGAGGCGACTAAAATGCCGGGAGCAATGGGCTAGTAACCCCTTCTCCTGTATACATTTACTAAAAAAGAGAAGAAGAAAAACTTTATAAAACTGGGTTGTTTAAATGTGCGTGAATGTAGTGCGGATGACAAGAAACAGATGATTGCTGATGTTATGAATGAAAAGAAGTTGGATGTCCTGGCTCTAAGCGAAACAAAGCTGAAGGGGGTAGGAGAGTTTCAGTGGGGGGAAATAAATGGGATTAAATCTGGAGTATCTGAGAGAGTTAGAGCAAAGGAAGGGGTAGCAGTAATGTTAAATGATCAGTTATGGAAGGAGAAAAGAGAATATGAATGTGTAAATTCGAGAATTATGTGGATTAAAGTAAAGGTTGGATGCGAGAAGTGGGTCATAATAAGCGTGTATGCACCTGGAGAAGAGAGGAATGCAGAGGAGAGAGAGAGATTTTGGGAGATGTTAAGTGAATGTATAGGAGCCTTTGAACCAAGTGAGAGAGTAATTGTGGTAGGGGACCTGAATGCTAAAGTAGGAGAAACTTTTAAGAGGGTGTGGTAGGTAAGTTTGGGGTGCCAGGTGTAAATGATAATGGGAGCCCTTTGATTGAACTTTGTATAGAAAGGGGTTTAGTTATAGGTAATACATATTTTAAGAAAAAGAGGATAAATAAGTATACACGATATGATGTAGGGCGAAATGACAGTAGTTTGTTGGATTATGTATTGGTAGATAAAAGACTGTTGAGTAGACTTCAGGATGTACATGTTTATAGAGGGGCCACAGATATATCAGATCACTTTCTAGTTGTAGCTACACTGAGAGTAAAAGGTAGATGGGATACAAGGAGAATAGAAGCATCAGGGAAGAGAGAGGTGAAGGTTTATAAACTAAAAGAGGAGGCAGTTAGGGTAAGATATAAACAGCTATTGGAGGATAGATGGGCTAATGAGAGCATAGGCAATGGGGTCGAAGAGGAATGGGGTAGGTTTAAAAATGTAGTGTTAGAGTGTTCAGCAGAAGTTTGTGGTTACAGGAAAGTGGGTGCAGGAGGGAAGAGGAGCGATTGGTGGAATGATGATGTAAAGAGAGTAGTAAGGGAGAAAAAGTTAGCATATGAGAAGTTTTTACAAAGTAGAAGTGATGCAAGGAGGGAAGAGTATATGGAGAAAAAGAGAGAGGTTAAGAGAGTGGTGAAGCAATGTAAAAAGAGAGCAAATGAGAGAGTGGGTGAGCTGTTATCAACAAATTTTGTTGAAAATAAGAAAAAGTTTTGGAGTGAGATTAACAAGTTAAGGAAGCCTAGAGAACAAATGGATTTGTCAGTTAAAAATAGGAGAGGAGAGTTATTAAATGGAGAATTAGAGGTATTGGGAAGATGGAGGGAATATTTTGAGGAATTGTTAAATGTTGATGAAGATAGGGAAGCTGTGATTTCGTGTATAGGGCAAGGAGGAATAACATCTTGTAGGAGTGAGGAAGAGCCAGTTGTGAGTGTGGGGGAAGTTCGTGAGGCAGTAGGTAAAATGAAAGGGGGTAAGGCAGCCGGGATTGATGGGATAAAGATAGAAATGTTAAAAGCAGGTGGGGATATAGTTTTGGAGTGGTTGGTGCAATTATTTAATAAATGTATGGAAGAGGGTAAGGTACCTAGGGATTGGCAGAGAGCATGCATAGTTCCTTTGTATAAAGGCAAAGGGGATAAAAGAGAGTGCAAAAATTATAGGGGGATAAGTCTGTTGAGTGTAACTGCATGTACTCGCATATAATCTAGTGATACCAGTGAATAGCAGAATACAGTGTTGTAGTAGCAACTAACCAGTATTATAATGGTACTTAGTGAAGTGGAGTGACTTTCATTAGTTTCTTTTTCTTGAAATACCAGACGTTACTGTGAATTTCATATAACCTGTAGTTACCAGCGGTCACAATATACACAACGAGAAGCAATTATTACTACAGAAAAAGCGCCCTTCCTCCAAAATTTGCACCAGTCAACTATAGTGATAATATAGCATTTATTGTGGTGGAGACGGAAAAAAAAAAATAGAGAAGCTAGATACAGCGATTGATAAACAAAGGTGGAGGTCGTCCGTTCGTCATTGTAGGAGTGCCAGCAGTCACCGGCTCTTCAACACGCAAGTTATACTTTTGTATCAATCAAATCACATATTACTCGGGTAGATAATTTCCAGTAGATCCTTCATGTGTTAGCTCAAATCACCGACCAGTATGGTTTAAATAAGTGACCCACTGATCAGATCAGATAGACTGGTCCGAACCCTTGACTGGTCCGAACATTTGACTGGTCCGAACCCTGGACTGGTTTCAAACGGTTTCGTTGTGCACCACCTAGCAGGTTATTAATAGAATATTCAAGAGGTTGCTAGTAGAATTGCAGTAAATCAACCATTCAAATCATTATGAAGCTGTGTGTAGTCTGTGGTCAGTCAAACAAACGGGCTTCCACATGCATAAATTGTCATTTCTGTGGAAATTGGTGTCACGCCCCTTGTGCAGATATCCAAGAACTAGCTACAAGCAGTATTAAAACAGGGAAGTGTTTTTGGGTATGCCCAAATGAGATAAATCTGTGGACTAAAATCACAAGGGTATTAAAAGAGGTCAACATCAAAGCTGCTTTCATAGAAAACCTGGAAGCTTTCTACAACAGATGGGAACATAAAAAGTCCGGGCTGAATGGTACTGCCCTTGATACTGGCCATGTAGTCAGAAACTGTAAGGCTGGAGATGATGTCCTGGTAGTCAGTAAATGGGGGGCTGATAGTGCTGTCCTGGGAGACAGTAATGGGGAAGCTGGAGGTGCTGTCCTGGGAGACAGTAATGGTGAAGCTGGAGGTGCTGTCCTGGGAGACAGTAATGGTGAAGCTGGAGATGCTGTCCTGGGAGACAGTAATGGGGAAGCTGGAGATGCTGTCCTGGGAGACAGTAATGGTGAAGCTAGAGATTTTGTCCAGGTAGTCGGGAATTATACGCAGGAAGGAATACATATGAATGACCGCATAGGGGACAGGAGCCATAGTAGGGAAACAAGTGTAGTCAAAGATAAGATAAAACCAATATTGCAAACTAGAAATACCGCAGGAAATAGCAAACAAGAGGACTCCACTAGCAATAGTGAGGATATATTACCAAAAACAAATGGTGGGAGCTCCATTGTTGGTGCTAGGGAGGATAGAAGTAAGACAGGGAAACATGCACCAACAGGGAATACAGTCACAGAAACCCAAGGCAAACGGAAACCAAGCCTGTGCACATACTATGCACTCGGTATCTGCTGGCATGGGAAATCTGGAAAAACAGATGGGACGTGCAACTATGACCACCCTAGGAAATGCCATGCCCATATGACAACAGGAAAATGCAAACTCCCTTCCTGTAAGCTTTTTCACCCTGAACTGTGTACCTCTTCAGTACAGGAAAGACTGTGCTATAACTTAAATTGCCAGGCATACCATCTAAAGGGGACAAAAAGATACAAAACATCCAGGCCATGGGAAAACCTGGGTAGCCACAGCCACTCAAGAGGGAGAGGTTTTTTAGTGCCAGGAAGGAAAAAAAAACTGGCAGGAAATGGCAGAAATCGTACACCAAATCCAGTCATTCCTGGAGTGGAACCACAGTCGATGGCCTCCACTCCAAACCAACAGATACAGATACTAATGCTTGAAAAAAAATCCCCCCCCAGTACCAACAATACCACCAGTCCGATAACATTCTTCTTTGCAAATATACAGGGTCTAAAGCCAGCAACAAACAACAAAATACCTTTCATCCGTGGACTGCTTGCAGAGGCAAAGGCAATGTTCGCGGCTTTCACTGAGACCCACATAAAGGATCACTTGGACAACGAAATATGGATCCCAGGTTACAACCTATACAGATGTGACAGAGTGAACAGGCAAAAGGGGGGGGTTGGCCTGTACATTGCAGAGTCACTTGTTTGCACAGAACTGCTAAATGCCTCAAATGATGTAGTGGAAGTTTTAGCAGTAAAGGTCGAGAACCAAAACCTAGTCATTGTGATAGTCTACAAGCCTCCGGATGCAACATCCCAGCAATTCCAGGAACAGCTGTTAAAAATTGACCACTGTCTGGAAAACCTTCCAGCTCCTGCACCCAACATCTTGCTCCTGGGGGATTTCAACTTAAGGCACCTAAAATGGAGGAATATAGCAAATAATATTGTTGCAGTAATAACACCAGGAGGCAGCTCTGATGAAAACTCACACTCACGCGAGCTTTTAAATCTCTGCACAAAATTCAATTTAAACCAGCAAATAATAGAGCCTACTAGACTGGAGAATACACTAGACCTCATCTTCACTAACAATGATGATCTGATAAGAAATATCACCATATCAAAAACAATATACTCAGATCACAACATAATTGAGGTTCAGTCATGTATGCGCGGAGCCCCAGACCGACATAATGAGATTAGTCACGAGGGAGCATTCACCAAATTCAACTTCAATAACAAAAACATAAAGTGGGACCAAGTAAACCAAGTCCTAACCGATATAAGCTGGGAAGATATACTAAGCAACACAGACCCCAACTTATGCCTAGAACAGATTAACTCGGTAGCACTCGATGTATGCACAAGGCTTATTCCTCTAAGAAAAAGGAGGAGTAGATGTAAAACAGAAAGAGACAGGCGCTCCCTTTACAGGCGACGGAAAAGAATAACAGAGCGGCTAAAAGAGGTCAATATATCTGAAATGCGTAGGGAGACACTGGTCAGAGAAATAGCAAGCATCGAACTTAAGCTAAAAGAATCCTTTAGGAGTCAGGAATCGCGGGAAGAACTAAAAGCCATAAATGAAATCGAAAGAAACCCAAAGTATTTCTTCTCCTATGCCAAATCAAAATCGAGAACAACGTCCAGTATTGGGCCCCTACTTAAACAAGATGGGTCCTACACAGATGACAACAAGGAAATGAGTGAGCTACTCAAGTCCCAATATGACTCAGTTTTTAGCAAGCCGCTAACCAGACTGAGAGTCGAAGATCAAAATGATTTTTTTATGAGAGAGCCACAAAATTTGATTAACACAAGCCTATCCGATGTTATCCTGACGCCAAATGACTTCGAACAGGCGATAAATGACATGCCCATGCACTCTGCCCCAGGGCCAGACTCATGGAACTCTGTGTTCATCAAGAACTGCAAGAAGCCCCTATCACGAGCCTTTTCCATCCTATGGAGAGGGAGCATGGACACGGGGGTCGTCCCACAGTTACTAAAAACAACAGACATAGCCCCACTCCACAAAGGGGGCAGTAAAGCAACAGCAAAGAACTACAGACCAATAGCACTAACATCCCATATCATAAAAATCTTTGAAAGGGTCCTAAGAAGCAAGATCACCACGCATCTAGAAACCCATCAGTTACACAACCCAGGGCAACATGGGTTTAGAACAGGTCGCTCCTGTCTGTCTCAACTATTGGACCACTACGACAAGGTCCTAAATGCACTAGAAGACAAAAAGAATGCAGATGTAATATATACAGACTTTGCAAAAGCCTTCGACAAGTGTGACCATGGCGTAATAGCGCACAAAATGCGTGCTAAAGGAATAACAGGAAAAGTCGGTCGATGGATCTATAATTTCCTCACTAACAGAACACAGAGAGTAGTCGTCAACAGAGTAAAGTCCGAGGCAGCTACGGTGAAAAGCTCTGTTCCACAAGGCACAGTACTCGCTCCCATCTTGTTCCTCATCCTTATATCCGACATAGACAAGGATGTCAGCCACAGCACCGTGTCTTCCTTTGCAGATGACACCCGAATCTGCATGACAGTGTCTTCCATTGCAGACACTGCAAAGCTCCAGGCAGACATCAACCAAATCTTTCAGTGGGCTGCAGAAAACAATATGAAGTTCAACGATGAGAAATTTCAATTACTCAGATATGGTAAACATGAGGAAATTAAATCTTCATCAGAGTACAAAACAAATTCTGGCCACAAAATAGAGCGAAACACCAACGTCAATGACCTGGGAGTGATCATGTCGGAGGATCTCACCTTCAAGGACCATAACACTGTATCAATCGCATCTGCTAGAAAAATGACAGGATGGATAATGAGAACCTTCAAAACTAGGGAGGCCAAGCCCATGATGACACTCTTCAGGTCACTTGTTCTATCTAGGCTGGAATATTGCTGCACACTAACAGCACCTTTCAAGGCAGGTGAAATTGCCGACCTAGAAAATGTACAGAGAACTTTCACGGCGCGCATAACGGAGATAAAACACCTCAATTATTGGGAGCGCTTGAGGTTCCTAAACCTGTATTCCCTGGAACGCAGGAGGGAGAGATACATGATTATATACACCTGGAAAATCCTAGAGGGACTAGTACCGAACTTGCACACGAAAATCACCCACTACGAAAGCAAAAGACTTGGCAGACGATGCACCATCCCCCCAATGAAAAGCAAGGGTGTCACTAGCACGTTAAGAGACCATACAATAAGTGTCAGGGGCCCGAGACTGTTCAACTGCCTCCCAGCACACATAAGGGGGATTACCAACAGACCCCTGGCAGTCTTCAAGCTGGCACTGGACAAGCACCTAAAGTCAGTTCCGGATCAGCCGGGCTGTGGCTCGTATGTTGGTTTGCGTGCAGCCAGCAGCAACAGCCTGGCTGATCAGGCTCTGATCCACCAGGAGGCCTGGTCTCAGACCGGGCCGCGGGGGCGTTGACCCCCGGAACTCTCTCCAGGTAAACTCCAGGTAGAGTTATAATTGAAAGAATTAAGAGTAAGACGGAGAATAGGATAGCAGATGAACAAGGAGGCTTTAGGAAAGGTAGGGGGTGTGTGGACCAGGTGTTTACAGTGAAACATATAAGTGAACAGTATTTAGATAGGGCTAAAGAGGTCTTTGTGGCATTTATGGATTTGGAAAATGCGTATGACAGGGTGGATAGGGGGGCAATGTGGCAAATGTTGCAAGTGTATGGTGTAAGAGGTAGGTTACTGAAAGCAGTGAAGAGTTTTTACGAGGATAGTGAGGCTCAAGTTAGAGTATGTAGAAAAGAGGGAAATTTTTTCCCAGTAAAAGTAGGCCTTAGACAAGGATGTGTGATGTCACCGTGGTTGTTTAATATATTTATAGATGGGGTTGTAAGAGAAGTAAATGCGAGGGTCTTGGCAAGAGGCGTGGAGTTAAAAGATAAAGAATCACACACAAAGTGGGAGTTGTCACAGCTGCTCTTTGCTGATGACACTGTGCTCTTGGGAGATTCTGAAGAGAAGCTGCAGAGATTGGTGGATGAATTTGGTAGGGTGTGCAAAAGAAGAAAATTAAAGGTGAATACAGGAAAGAGTAAGGTTATGAGGATAACAAAAAGATTAGGTGATGAAAGATTGAATATCAGATTGGAGGGAGAGAGTATGGAGGAGGTGAACGTATTCAGATATTTGGGAGTGGACGTGTCAGCGGATGGGTCTATGAAAGATGAGGTGAATCATAGAATTGATGAGGGAAAAAGAGTGAGTGGTGCACTTAGGAGTCTGTGGAGACAGAGAACTTTGTCCTTGGAGGCAAAGAGGGGAATGTATGAGAGTATAGTTTTACCAACGCTCTTATATGGGTGTGAAGCATGGGTGATGAATGTTGCAGCGAGGAGAAGGCTGGAGGCAGTGGAGATGTCATGTCTGAGGGCAATGTGTGGTGTGAATATAATGCAGAGAATTCGTAGTTTGGAAGTTAGGAGGAGGTGCGGGATTACCAAAACTGTTGTCCAGAGGGCTGAGGAAGGGTTGTTGAGGTGGTTCGGACATGTAGAGAGAATGGAGCGAAACAGAATAACTTCAAGAGTGTATCAGTCTGTAGTGGAAGGAAGGCGGGGTAGGGGTCGGCCTAGGAAGGGTTGGAGGGAGGGGGTAAAGGAGGTTTTGTGTGCGAGGGGCTTGGACTTCCAGCAGGCATGCGTGAGCATGTTTGATAGGAGTGAATGGAGACAAATGGTTTTTAATACTTGACGTGCTGTTGGAGTGTGAGCAAAGTAACATTTATGAAGGGATTCAGGGAAACCGGCAGGCCGGACTTGAGTCCTGGAGATGGGAAGTACAGTGCCTGCACTCTGAAGGAGGGGTGTTAATGTTGCAGTTTAAAAACTGTAGTGTAAAGCACCCTTCTGGCAAGACAGTGATGGAGTGAATGATGGTGAAAGTTTTTCTTTTTCGGGCCACCCTGCCTTGGTGGGAATCGGCCAGTGTGATAATAAAAATATATATATATATATATATATATATATATATATATATATATATATATATATATATATATATATATATATATATATATATATATATATATATATATATATATATATATATATATATATACTAAAGATAAGTGAACTTATCATAGAAAAAAAGTGTTTTCAAACGATGAGGAGAGCGGAATGTAAGACATTGTCTCAGCAGGGAGCGGCAGCGAGCACCACGAAGAACCAGGAGGCACTGCTGCCAGACGCAGGTGATACTCAACTAGTTGGGGTTGAGGGGGGCTGGGGGTTGAGGGGGGCTGGGGATTGAGGGGGGCTGGGGGTTGAGGGGGGCTGGGGGTTGAGGGGGACTGGGGGTTGCATTAGGGCCGAGCTAGAAACTAAAAAGTCACTTACTCCTGAAGTTATCAGAACTAGAGTAAACAGCATCTACCATCATTTTAATAGCATGTGCTAAGGTGTAGGTGAGATAAGGGAGTGTGATACTGTTAGCCAGTGTGGAGATCCTCAGCACACGCAAGTAACCACAAACACACAAACACTCACAGACAAGGGGCCTGGAGGGAGCAAAGATGCTATATTGTATACAAGGGCCCTATCAGACCCATATGAGGCCAAGGCAAAGATGAGGAGCACACTAGGAACAAATGAGAGGTCTGAAGACAATGAGGAGCTATGATATATGCAGGGGCTCTTAACAGACACCTGCAGGGGCCAGGAACAGATGAGCAGGAAAGACAGTCCAATGAGCATAGGGGCCTCAGCCAGGGAAGGGCTTGAAGGAAGGAATGCTCCAATGGAAAGAACCAAAACACCTCAGAGGACGCAATGGGAGACAGTGGGAGGACGAAAGGGCAAGATCAGGTTTTGTCTACAGGCTCCGGGAAGTTGAAGGGAAAACCTATGATGAAACAAATCAGGAGGAGAAAAAAGTGACTGAAGGTATCATGAAAGCAATAGATGAAGGCGACATGACCCACGTGGCAAATTTTCGGAGAATTGGGTGGTTTGCAAGGGGACGGAAATGGCCTCTCAAAGTAATTTTCAAGGCAGAATCAACCTGAACCATGATCTTGCAAGAGAAAGCACGACTGAGAGACAAACAAAAGTACCAGAGTGTGTACCTTGATCGAGACAGAACACAAGTGGAAAGGATGATACTGAAAGAGAGAGTACAAAAACGAAAGGAGGAATGAGAGGAAATGACAATGAGCAGAAGAACCCAGACACAGGTGGAAGGGAAAACACACCCTCCAGAATCACCTGCAGAAGGACTCCAACCATGACAACCCCAAGGCAACTGAACAATCTAAACCAACACTCACACACTGATTCCTCTGTCCCCACCCCCCACACCACAAACCCCACCCCTACAGCACCCCCTATGGGAACTCTGACCCCACCCGCACCCCAACCACAACTTCCATAGGCCCCCACCAGGGCTCCCAATCCCCCAACCCCAATCTCCTCCCAGGATCACAGTTTTAGAAAAGTTGAAGGTTTGGTACACAAATGCGGATGGAACAACGAATAAATATAAGACTGGTCCGAACCCTTGACTGGTCCGAACCCGGGACTGGTTTCAAACAGTTTCGTTGGACAATAAAGCAGACTGTAAACGGATGGGGTTGTAGGCGCCCTTATAAACACAAACATTAAAAATCAGGAACGTGACGGTAAGCTGTCCAATATACAAAAAGAGTTAGAAACAGAAATACAAATAGCTAGAGCTTCATTTAAGGTTATTAATATAATATTCAAGAGGTTGCTAGTAGAATTGCAGTAAATCAACCATTCAAATCATTATGAAGCTGTGTGTAGTCTGTGGTCAGTCAAACAAACGGGCCTCCACATGGATAAATTGTCATTTTTGTGGAAATTGGTGTCACGCCCCTTGTGCAGATATCCCAGAACTAGCTACAAGCAGTATTAAAACAGGGAAGTGTTTCTGGGTATGCCCAAATGAGGAAAATCTGTGGACTAAAATCACAAGGGTATTAAAAGAGGACAACATCAAAGCTGCTTTCATAGAAAACCTGGAAGCTTTCTACAACAGATGGGAACATAAAAAGTCTGGGCTGAATGGTACTGCCCTTGATACTGGCCATGTAGTCACAAACTGTAAGGCTGGAGGTGATGTCCTGGGAGACAGTAATAGTAAAGCTGGAGGTGCTGTCCTGGGAGACAGTAATGGTGAAGCTGGAGGTGCTGTCCTGGGAGACAGAAATGGTGAAGCTGGAGATACTGTCCTGGGAGACAGTAATGATGAAGCTGGAGATTTTGTCCAGGTAGTCGGGAATTATACGCAGGAAGGAATACATATAAATGACCACATAGGGGATAGGAGCCATAGTAGGGAAACAAGTGTAGTCAAAGATAAGATAAAACCAATATTGCAAACTAGAAATACCGCAGGAAATAGCAAACAAGAGGACTCCAATAGCAATAGTGAGGATAAATTACCAAAAACAACTGGTGGGAGCTCCATTGTTGGTGCTAGGGAGGATAGAAGTAAGACAGGGAAACATGCACCAACAGGGAATACAGTCACAGAAACCCAAGGCAAGCGGAAACCAAGCCTCTGCACATACTATGCACTTGGTATCTGCTGGCATGGGAAATCTGGAAAAACAGATGGGACGTGCAACTATGACCACCCTAGAAAATGCCATGCCCATATGACAACAGGAAAATGCAAACTCCCTTCCTGTAAGCTTTTTCACCCTGAAATGTGTACCTCTTCAGTACAGGAAAGACTGTGCTATAACTTAAATTGCCAGGCATACCATCTAAAGGGGACAAAAAGATACAAAACATCCAGGCCATGGGAAAACCTGGGTAGCCACAGCCACTCAAGAGGGAGAGGTTTTTTAGTGCCAGGAAGGAAAAAAAACTGGCAGGAAATGGCAGAAATCGTACACCAAATCCAGTCATTCCTGGAGTGGAACCACAGTCGATGGCCTCCACTCCAAACCAACAGATACAGATACTAATGCCGGAAAAAAAATCCCCCCCCAGTACCAACAATACCACCAGTCCGATAACATTCTTCTTTGCAAATATACAGGGTCTAAAGCCAGCAACAAACAACAAAATACCTTTCATCCGTGGACTGCTTGCAGAGGCAAAGGCAATGTTCGCGGCTTTCACTGAGACCCACATAAAGGATCACTTGGACAATGAAATATGGATCCCAGGTTACAACCTATACAGATGTGACAGAGTGAACAGGCAAAAGGGGGGGGGTTGGCCTGTACATTGCAGAGTCACTTGTTTGCACAGAACTGCTTAATGCCTCAAATGACGTAGTGGAAGTTTTAGCAGTAAAGGTCGAGAACCAAAACCTAGTCATTGTGGTAGTCTACAAGCCTCCGGATGCAACATCCCAGCAATTCCAGGAACAGCTGTTAAAAATTGACCACTGTCTGGAAAATCTTCCAGCTCCTGCACCCAACATCTTGCTCCTGGGGGATTTCAACTTAAGGCACCTAAAATGGAGGAATATAGCAAATAATATTGTTGCAGTAATAACACCAGGAGGCAGCTCTGATGAAAACTCACACTCACACGAGCTTTTAAATCTCTGCACAAAATTCAATTTAAACCAGCAAATAATAGAGCCTACTAGACTGGAGAATACACTAGACCTCATATTCACTAACAATGATGATCTGATAAGAAATGTCACCATATCAAAAACAATATACTCAGATCACAACATAATTGAGGTTCAGACATGTATGCGAGGAGCCCCAGACCGACAAAATGAGACTAGTCACGAGGGAGCATTCACCAAATTCAACTTCAATAACAAAAACATAAAGTGGGACCAAGTAAACCAAGTCCTAACCGATATAAGCTGGGAAGATATACTAAGCAACACAGACCCAAACTTATGCCTAGAACAGATTAATTCGGTGGCACTCGATGTATGCACAAGGCTTATTCCTCTAAGAAAAAGGAGGAGTAGATGTAAAATAGAAAGAGACAGGCGCTCCCTTTACAAGCGACGGAAAAGAATAACAGAGCGGCTAAAAGAGGTCAATATATCTGAAATGCGCAGGGAGACACTGGTCAGAGAAATAGCAAGCATCGAACTTAAGCTAAAAGAATCCTTTAGGAGTCAGGAATCGCGGGAAGAACTAAAAGCTATAAATGAAATCGAAAGAAACCCAAAGTATTTCTTCTACTATGCCAAATCAAAATCGAGAACAACGCCCAGTATTGGGCCCCTACTTAAACAAGATGGGTCCTACACAGATGACAGCAAGGAAATGAGTGAGCTACTCAAGTCCCAATATGACTCAGTTTTTAGCAAGCCGCTAACCAGACTGAGAGTCGAAGATCAAAATGAATTTTTTATGAGAGAACCACAAAATTTGATTAACACAAGCCTATCCGATGTTATCCTGACGCCAAATGACTTCGAACAGGCGATAAATGACATGCCCATGCACTCTGCCCCAGGGCCAGACTCATGGAACTCTGTGTTCATCAAGAACTGCAAGAAGCCCCTATCACGAGCCTTTTCCATCCTATGGAGAGGGAGCATGGACACGGGGGTCGTCCCTCAGTTACTAAAAACAACAGACATAGCCCCACTCCACAAAGGGGGCAGTAAAGCAACAGCAAAGAACTACAGACCAATAGCACTAACATACCATATCATAAAAATCTTTGAAAGGGTCCTAAGAAGCAAGATCACCACCCATCTAGAAACCCATCAGTTACACAACCCAGGGCAACATGGGTTTAGAACAGGTCGCTCCTGTCTGTCTCAGCTACTGGATCACTACGACAAGGTCCTAAATGCACTAGAAGACAAAAAGAATGCAGATGTAATATATACAGACTTTGCAAAAGCCTTCGACAAGTGTGACCATGGCGTAATAGCGCACAAAATGCGCGCTAAAGGAATAACAGGAAAAGTCGGTCGATGGATCTATAATTTCCTCACTAACAGAACACAGAGAGTAGTCGTCAACAGAGTAAAGTCCGAGGCAGCTACGGTGAAAAGCTCTGTTCCACAAGGCACAGTACTAGCTCCCATCTTGTTCCTCATCCTCATATCCGACATAGACAAGGATGTCAGCCACAGCACCGTGTCTTCCTTTGCAGATGACACCCGAATCTGCATGACAGTGTCTTCCATTGCAGACACTGCAAGGCTCCAGGCGGACATCAACCAAATCTTTCAGTGGGCTGCAGAAAACAATATGAAGTTCAACGATGAGAAATTTCAATTACTCAGATATGGTAAACATGAGGAAATTAAATCTTCATCAGAGTACAAAACAAATTCTGGCCACGAAATAGAGCGAAACACCAACGTCAAAGACCTGGGAGTGATTATGTCGGAGGATCTCACCTTCAAGGACCATAACATTGTATCAATCGCATCTGCTAGAAAAATGACAGGATGGATAATGAGAACCTTCAAAACTAGGGAGGCCAAGCCCATGATGACACTCTTCAGGTCACTTGTTCTATCTAGGCTGGAATATTGCTGCACTCTAACAGCACCTTTCAAGGCAGGTGAAATTGCTGACCTAGAAAATGTACAGAGAACTTTCACGGCGCGCATAACGGAGATAAAACACCTCAATTACTGGGAGCGCTTGAGGTTTCTAAACCTGTATTCCCTGGAACGCAGGAGGGAGAGATACATGATTATATACACCTGGAAAATCCTAGAGGGACTAGTACCGAACTTGCACACGAAAATCACTCACTACGAAAGCAAAAGACTTGGCAGACGATGCACCATCCCCCCAATGAAAAGCAGGGGTGTCACTAGCACGTTAAGAGACCATACAATAAGTGTCAGGGGCCCGAGACTGTTCAACTGCCTCCCAGCACACATAAGGGGGATTACCAACAGACCCCTGGCAGTCTTCAAGCTGGCACTGGACAAGCACCTAAAGTCAGTTCCTGATCAGCCGGGCTGTGGCTCGTACGTTGGTTTGCGTGCAGCCAGCAGCAACAGCCTGGTTGATCAGGCGCTGATCCACCAGGAGGCCTGGTCACAGACCGGGCCGCGGGGGCGTTGACCCCCGAAACTCTCTCCAGGTAAACTCCAGGTAACCACAAACCCCACCCCTACAGCACCCCCCTATGGGAACTCTGACCCCACCCGCACCCCAACCACAACTTCCATAGGCCCCCACCAGGGCTCCCAATCCCCCAACCCCAATCTCCTCCCAGGATCACAGTTTTAGAAAAGTTGAAGGTTTGGTACACAAATGCAGATGGAACAACGAATAAATATGAGAAGTGGCATGAAAGAATCAATGAGAAGTCCCCAGACATCAAAGCAGTCACAGAAACAAAACTTACTGAGACAATAACAGACACAATCTTCCCACCAGGATATCAGATCCTGAGGAAAGATAGAAGGAGCAGAAGGGGAGGAGGGGTTGCACTCCTCATAAAAAAACGATGGAGATTTGAAGAAATGGAAGGCATCAGCGAGATTGGAAGGATTACATAGTAGGTACACTTAAGTCTGGGGAACATAAGGTAGTCATTGCAGTGATGTATAGTCCACCACAGAATTGCAGGAGGCCAAGAGAGGAATATGAAGAGAGCAACAGAGCAATGGTGGACACACTGGCCGAGGTGGCAAAAAGAGCTCACTCGAGCAGAGCAAAGTTACTGGTTATAGGGGAATTTCAACCACAGGGAGATCGACTGGGAAAGCCTGGAGCCACAAGGGGTCCAGAAACATGGAGAGCCAAGATGATGGATGTGGTACTGGAAAATCTCAAGCTTCAACATATTAAGGACACTACCAGAGAGAGAGCTCAACCAAGGTTGATCAACTTCTGTTTGTCTGTGTAGAGCTTTACCAAGTCCTGTTTCTTGTCTAGAGCTTTATCAAGTCCTGTTTCTCTGCCTAGAGCTTTATCAAGTCCCTCAGCCTGGAGTCGATGTAATCAGTCTATCAGTCTTGATAAGGAAGACGGATTGAAAACAACGACTCCAGATTGAGGGACAGATTACCTCAAACTCCTGATCTTCACCATACTGCTGTGTACTGGACTGATGAAGCCACTGTGTGGCCAAACGTTTTCATAATAAAGATACCCAAGTGTTGCACGTGGGTTTAATTTACACAAATAACCCGTATCGGTCCGACCTGTACCATGAACCAGTAACACTAACACACGAAGGGAAGGGAGCCATTGTGACTTTGTTAAGTCGGACCGAAAAATATCTTGATTAACTACATGTACAAGGTATACAAGTACATTTACAAGGTATACAAGTACATGTACAAGGTATACAAGTACATGTACAAGGTATACAAGTACATGTACAAGGTATACAAGTACAAGTACAAGGTATACAAGTACATGTACACAATATACAAGTACATTTACAAGGTATACAAGTACATGTACATGGTATGCAAGTACATGTACAAGGTATACAAGTACATGTACAAGGTATACAAGTACATGTACAAGGTATACAGACCATAGTTGACATCAGTGACATACTACTATAGAGAAAGTCACTTGTTATGCTGAGCATTTCCCGCAAATTAGATCAGTTTTGTCCCGGGATGCGACCCACACCAGTCCACTAACACCCAGGAACCTACTTACTGCTAGGTGAACACTGGCAGCAGGTGTAAGGGAACTAGCACCCAGGAACCTACTTACTGCTAGGTGAGCAGGGACAGCAGGTGTAAGGTGACTAACACCCAGGTACCTACTACCTACTTACTGCTAGGTGAACAGGGACAGCAGGTGTAAAGTGACTAACACCTAGGTACCTACTACCTACTTACTGCTAGGTGAGCAGGGACAGCAGGTGTCTTAAGGAAACACGCCCCAATGTTGCCACCTGTACCGGCTATCGAACCACTGACCTTAGTGTGCGAGCTGAGTGCGCTACCAACCGAGCAACGTCCTGATTGTCATTCTGCTATGTACAGGTTATTTGTTCATTGTTCCAGTCACGGTATTGTGCCTCATTGTTCTTAATGTTCCAGTCACGGTATTGTGCCTCATTATTCTTAATGTTCCAGTCACGGTATTGTGCCATATTGTTCTTAATGTTCCAGTCACGGTATTGTGCCATATTGTTCTTAATGTTCCAGTCACGGTATTGTGCCATATTGTTCTTAATGTTCCAGTCACGGTATTGTGCCTTATTGTTCTTAATGTTCCAGTCACGGTATTGTGCCATATTGTTCTTAATGTTCCAGTCACGGTATTGTGCCATATTGTTCTTAATGTTCCAGTCACGGTATTGTGCCATATTGTTCTTAATGTTCCAGTCACGGTATTGTGCCATATTGTTCTTAATGTTCCAGTCACGGTATTGTGCCTTATTGTTCTTAATGTTCCAGTCACGGTATTGTGCCATATTGTTCTTAATGTTCCAGTCACGGTATTGTGCCATATTGTTCTTAATGTTCCAGTCACGGTATTGTGCCATATTGTTCTTAATGTTCCAGTCACGGTATTGTGCCTTATTGTTCTTAATGTTCCAGTCACGGTATTGTGCCATATTGTTCTTAATGTTCCAGTCACGGTATTGTGCCATATTGTTCTTAATGTTCCAGTCACGGTATTGTGCCATATTGTTCTTAATGTTCCAGTCACGGTATTGTGCCATATTGTTCTTAATGTTCCAGTCACGGTATTGTGCCTTATTGTTCTTAATGTTCCAGTCACGGTATTGTGCCATATTGTTCTTAATGTTCCAGTCACAGTATTGTGCCATATTGTTCTTAATGTTACAGTCACGGTATTGTGCCTTATTGTTCTTAATGTTCCAGTCACGGTATTGTGCCTTATTGTTCTTAATGTTCCAGTCACGGTATTGTGCCATATTGTTCTTAATGTTCCAGTCACGGTATTGTGCCATATTGTTCTTAATGTTCCAGTCACGGTATTGTGCCTTATTGTTCTTAATGTTCCAGTCACGGTATTGTGCCTTATTGTTCTTAATGTTCCAGTCACGGTATTGTGCCATATTGTTCTTAATGTTCCAGTCACGGTATTGTGCCATATTGTTCTTAATGTTCCAGTCACGGTATTGTGCCATATTGTTCTTAATGTTCCAGTCACGGTATTGTGCCTTATTGTTCTTAATGTTCCAGTCACGGTATTGCGCCATATTGTTCTTAATGTTCCAGTCACGGTATTGTGCCTTATTGTTCTTAATGTTCCAGTCACGGTATTGTGCCATATTGTTCTTAATGTTCCAGTCACGGTATTGTGCCTTATTGTTCTTAATGTTCCAGTCACGGTATTGTGCCTTATTGTTCTTAATGTTCCAGTCACGGTATTGTGCCATATTGTTCTTAATGTTCCAGTCACGGTATTGTGCCATATTGTTCTTAATGTTCCAGTCACGGTATTGTGCCTTATTGTTCTTAATGTTCCAGTCACGGTATTGTGCCATATTGTTCTTAATGTTCCAGTCACGGTATTGTGCCATATTGTTCTTAATGTTCCAGTCACGGTATTGTGCCTTATTGTTCTTAATGTTCCAGTCACGGTATTGTGCCATATTGTTCTTAATGTTCCAGTCACGGTATTGTGCCTTATTGTTCTTAATGTTCCAGTCACGGTATTGTGCCTTATTGTTCTTAATGTTCCAGTCACGGTATTGTGCCATATTGTTCTTAATGTTCCAGTCACGGTATTGTGCCTTATTGTTCTTAATGTTCCAGTCACGGTATTGTGCCATATTGTTCTTAATGTTCCAGTCACGGTATTGTGCCATATTGTTCTTAATGTTACAGTCACGGTATTGTGCCATATTGTTCTTAATGTTCCAGTCACGGTATTGTGCCTTATTGTTCTTAATGTTCCAGTCACGGTATTGTGCCTTATTGTTCTTAATGTTCCAGTCACGGTATTGTGCCATATTGTTCTTAATGTTCCAGTCACGGTATTGTGCCTTGTTGTTCTTAATGTTCCAGTCACGGTATTGTGCCTTATTGTTCTTAATGTTCCAGTCACGGTATTGTGCCATATTGTTCTTAATGTTCCAGTCACGGTATTGTGCCATATTGTTCTTAATGTTCCAGTCACGGTATTGTGCCTTATTGTTCTTAATGTTCCAGTCACGGTATTGTACCTTATTGTTCTTAATGTTCCAGTCACGGTATTGTGCCATATTGTTCTTAATGTTCCAGTCACGGTATTGTGCCATATTGTTCTTAATGTTCCAGTCACGGTATTGTGCCATATTGTTCTTAATGTTCCAGTCACGATATTGTGCCATATTGTTCTTAATGTTCCAGTCACGGTATTGTGCCATATTGTTCTTAATGTTCCAGTCACGGTATTGTGCCATATTGTTCTTAATGTTCCAGTCACGGTATTGTGCCTTGTTGTTCTTAATGTTCCAGTCACGGTATTGTGCCATAGTTTCTTAATGTTCCAGTCACGGTATTGTGCCTTATTGTTCTTAATGTTCCAGTCACGGTATTGTGCCATATTGTTCTTAATGTTCCAGTCACGGTATTGTGCCTTGTTGTTCTTAATGTTCCAGTCACGGTATTGTGCCTTATTGTTCTTAATGTTCCAGTCACGGTATTGTGCCTTATTAATCTTAATGTTCCAGTCACGGTATTGTGCAATATTGTTCTTAATGTTCCAGTCACGGTATTGTGCCATATTGTTCTTAATGTTCCAGTCACGGTATTGTGCCATATTGTTCTTAATGTTCCAGTCACGGTATTGTGCCTTGTTGTTCTTAATGTTCCAGTCACGGTATTGTGCCTTATTGTTCTTAATGTTCCAGTCACCGTATTGTGCCATATTGTTCTTAATGTTCCAGTCACGGTATTGTGCCATATTGTTCTTAATGTTCCAGTCACGGTATTGTGCCTTATTGTTCTTAATGTTCCAGTCACGGTATTGTGCCTTATTGTTCTTAATGTTCCAGTCACGGTATTGTGCCATATTGTTCTTAATGTTCCAGTCACGGTATTGTGCCATATTGTTCTTAATGTTCCAGTCACGGTATTGTGCCATATTGTTCTTAATGTTCCAGTCACGGTATTGTGCCATATTGTTCTTAATGTTCCAGTCACGGTATTGTGCCATATTGTTCTTAATGTTCCAGTCACGGTATTGTGCCATATTGTTCTTAATGTTCCAGTCACGGTATTGTGCCTTATTGTTCTTAATGTTCCAGTCACGGTATTGTACCTTGTTGTTCTTAATGTTTCAGTCACGGTATTGTGCCTTATTGTTCTTAATGTTCCAGTCATGGTATTGTGTCATATTGTTCTTAATGTTCCAGTCACGGTATTGTACCTTGTTGTTCTTAATGTTCCAGTCACGGTATTGTACCTTGTTGTTCTTAATGTTCCAGTCACGGTATTGTACCATATTGTTCTTAATGTTCCAGTCACGGTATTGTGTCATATTGTTCTTAATGTTCCAGTCACGGTATTGTACCTTGTTGTTCATAATGTTCCAGTCACGGTATTGTGCCTTATTGTTCTTAATGTTCCAGTCACGGTATTGTGCCATATTGTTCTTAATGTTCCAGTCACGGTATTGTGCCATATTGTTCTTAATGTTCCAGTCACGGTATTGTGCCATATTGTTCTTAATGTTCCAGTCACGGTATTGTGCCTTATTGTTCTTAATGTTCCAGTCACGGTATTGTGCCTTATTGTTCTTAATGTTCCAGTCACGGTATTGTGCCATATTGTTCTTAATGTTCCAGTCACGGTATTGTGCCTTATTGTTCTTATTGTTCCAGTCACGGTATTGTGCCTTATTGTTCTTAATGTTCCAGTCACGGTATTGTGTCATATTGTTCTTAATGTTCCAGTCACGGTATTGTGCCATATTGTTCTTAATGTTCCAGTCACGGTATTGTGCCATATTGTTCTTAATGTTCCAGTCACGGTATTGTGCCTTACTGTTCTTAATGTTCCAGTCACGGTATTGTGCCATATTGTTCTTAATGTTCCAGTCACGGTATTGTGCCATATTGTTCTTAATGTTCCAGTCACGGTATTGTGCCTTATTGTTCTTAATGTTCCAGTCACGGTATTGTGCCATATTGTTCTTAATGTTCCAGTCACGGTATTGTGCCATATTGTTCTTAATGTTCCAGTCACGGTATTGTGCCTTATTGTTCTTAATGTTCCAGTCACGGTATTGTGCCATATTGTTCTTAATGTTCCAGTCACGGTATTGTGCCATATTGTTCTTAATGTTCCAGTCACGGTATTGTGCCATATTGTTCTTAATGTTCCAGTCACGGTATTGTGCCATATTGTTCTTAATGTTCCAGTCACGGTATTGTGCCATATTGTTCTTAATGTTCCAGTCACGGTATTGTGCCTTATTGTTCTTAATGTTCCAGTCACGGTATTGTGCCATATTGTTCTTAATGTTCCAGTCACGGTATTGTGCCATATTGTTCTTAATGTTCCAGTCACGGTATTGTGCCTTATTGTTCTTAATGTTCCAGTCACGGTATTGTGCCATATTGTTCTTAATGTTCCAGTCACGGTATTGTGCCTTATTGTTCTTAATGTTCCAGTCACGGTATTGTGCCATATTGTTCTTAATGTTCCAGTCACGGTATTTTGCCATATTGTTCTTAATGTTCCAGTCACGGTATTGTGCAATATTGTTCTTAATGTTCCAGTCACGGTATTGTGCCATATTGTTCTTAATGTTCCAGTCACGGTATTGTGCCTAATTGTTCTTAATGTTCCAGTCACGGTATGGTGCCTTATTGTTTTTAATGTTCCAGTCACGGTATTGTGCCATATTGTTCTTAATGTTCCAGTCACGGTATTGTGCCTTATTGTTCTTAATGTTCCAGTCACGGTATTGTGCCATATTGTTCTTAAAGTTCCAGTCACGATATTGTGCCATATTGTTCTTAATGTTCCAGTCATGGTATTGTGCCATTTTGTTCTTAATGTTCCAGTCATTGTATTGTGCCATATTGTTCTTAATGTTCCAGTCACGGTATTGTGCCATATTGTTCTTAATGTTCCAGTCACGGTATTGTGCCTTATTGTTCTTAATGTTCCAGTCACGGTATTGTGCCATATTGTTCTTAATGTTCCAGTCACGGTATTGTGCCTTATTGTTCTTAATGTTCCAGTCACGGTATTGTGCCATATTGTTCTTAATGTTCCAGTCACGGTATTGTGCCATATTGTTCTTAATGTTCCAGTCATGGTATTGTGCCATATTGTTCTTAATGTTCCAGTCACGGTATTGTGCCATATTGTTCTTAATGTTCCAGTCACGGTATTGTGCCATATTGTTCTTAATGTTCCAGTCACGGTATTGTACCTTGTTGTTCTTAATGTTCCAGTCACGGTATTGTGCCTTGTTGTTCTTAATGTTCCAGTCACGGTATGGTGCCTTATTGTTCTTAATGTTCCAGTCACGGTATTGTGCCTTATTGTTCTTAATGTTCCAGTCACGGTATTGTGCCATATTGTTCTTAATGTTCCAGTCACGGTATTGTGCCATATTGTTCTTAATGTTCCAGTCACGGTATTGTGCCATATTGTTCTTAATGTTCCAGTCACGGTATTGTGCCATATTGTTCTTAATGTTCCAGTCATGGTATTGTGCCATATTGTTCTTAATGTTCCAGTCACGGTATTGTGCCATATTGTTCTTAATGTTCCAGTCACGGTATTGTGCCTTATTGTTCTTAATGTTCCAGTCACGGTATTGTGCCATATTGTTCTTAATGTTCCAGTCACGGTATTGTGCCATATTGTTCTTAATGTTCCAGTCACGATATTGTGCCATATTGTTCTTAATGTTCCAGTCACGGTATTGTGCCTTGTTGTTCTTAATGTTCCAGTCACGGTATGGTGCCTTATTGTTCTTAATGTTCCAGTCACGGTATTGTGCCTTATTGTTCTTAATGTTCCAGTCACGGTATTGTGCCATATTGTTCTTAATGTTCCAGTCACGGTATTGTGCCATATTGTTCTTAATGTTCCAGTCACGGTATTGTGCCATATTGTTCTTAATGTTCCAGTCACGGTATTGTGCCATATTGTTCTTAATGTTCCAGTCATGGTATTGTGCCATATTGTTCTTAATGTTCCAGTCACGGTATTGTGCCATATTGTTCTTAATGTTCCAGTCACGGTATTGTGCCTTATTGTTCTTAATGTTCCAGTCACGGTATTGTGCCATATTGTTCTTAATGTTCCAGTCACGGTATTGTGCCATATTGTTCTTAATGTTCCAGTCACGATATTGTGCCATATTGTTCTTAATGTTCCAGTCACGGTATTGTACCATATTGTTCTTAAAGTTTAGACACATTACTTCCCTCCCTCTGTAAACCTCTAGTTTATAATCATAGACTTTTGTCTAAACTGTCCCATATCTTATCTTGCTGTCCCATATCTTATCTTGCTGTCCCATATCTTATCTTGCTGTCCCATATACTATCTTGCTGTCCCATATACTATCTTGCTGTCCCATATCTTATCTTGCTGTCCCATATCTTATCTTGCTGTCCCATATCTTATCTTGCTGTCCCATATCTTATCTTGCTGTCCCATATACTATCTTGCTGTCCCATATACTATCTTGCTGTCCCATATCTTATCTTGCTGTCCCATATCTTATCTTGCTGTCCCATATCTTATCTTGCTGTCCCATATACTATCTTGCTGTCCCATATCTTATCTTGCTGTCCCATATCTTATCTTGCTGTCCCATATACTAACTTGCTGTCCCATATCTTATCTTGCTGTCCCATATACTATCTTGCTGTCCCATATACTATCTTGCTGTCCCATATACTAACTTGCTGTCCCATATCTTATCTTGCTGTCCCATATCTTATCTTGCTGTCCCATATCTTATCTTGCTGCCCCATATACTAACTTGCTGTCCCATATCTTGCTGTCCCATATACTATCTTGCTGCCCCATATACTATCTTGCTGTCCCATATACTATCTTGCTGTCCCATATACTATCTTGCTGCCCCATATACCATCTTGCTGTCCCATATACTATCTTGCTGTCCCATATCTTGCTGTCCCATATACTATCTTGCTGTCCCATATACTATCTTGCTGTCCCATATACTATCTTGCTGTCCCATATCTTGCTGTCCCATATACTATCTTGCTGTCCCATATACTATCTTGCTGTCCCATATCTTATCTTGCTGTCCCATATCTTATCTTGCTGTCCCATATCTTATCTTGCTGCCCCATATACTAACTTGCTGTCCCATATCTTGCTGTCCCATATACTATCTTGCTGCCCCATATACTATCTTGCTGTCCCATATACTATCTTGCTGTCCCATATACTATCTTGCTGCCCCATATTCCATCTTGCTGTCCCATATACTATCTTGCTCTCCCATATCTTGCTGTCCCATATACTATCTTGCTGTCCCATATACTATCTTGCTGTCCCATATACTATCTTGCTGTCCCATATCTTGCTGTCCCATATACTATCTTGCTGTCCCATATACTATCTTGCTGTCCCATATACTATCTTGCTGCCCCATATACCATCTTGCTGCCCCATATACTAACTTGCTGTCCCATATCTTGCTGTCCCATATACTATCTTGCTGCCCCATATACTATCTTGCTGCCCCATATACTATCTTGCTGTCCCATATACTAACTTGCTGTCCCATATCTTGCTGTCCCATATACTATCTTGCTGTCCCATATACTATCTTGCTGTCTCATATATTATCTTGCTGTCCCATATACTAACTTGCTGTCCCATATACTATCTTGCTGTCCCATATACTAACTTGCTGTCCCATATCTTGCTGTCCCATATACTATCTTGCTGTCCCATATACTATCTTGCTGTCTCATATATTATCTTGCTGTCCCATATACTAACTTGCTGTCCCATATACTATCTTGCTGTCCCATATACTAACTTGCTGTCCCATATACTATCTTGCTGTCCCATATACTATCTTGCTGCCCCATATACTATCTTGCTGCCCCATATACTATCTTGCTGTCCCATATACTAACTTGCTGTCCCATATCTTGCTGTCCCATATACTATCTTGCTGTCCCATATCTTATCTTGCTGTCCCATATACTATCTTGCTGTCCCATATACTAACTTGCTGTCCCATATCTTATCTTGCTGTCCCATATACTATCTTGCTGTCCCATATACTATCTTGCTGTCCCATATACTATCTTGCTGTCCCATATACTATCTTGCTGTCCCATATACTATCTTGCTGTCCCATATATTATCTTGCTGTCCCATATCTTATCTTGCTGCCTGTTGCAACCCCTGAATGGGTTACAATGATTATTATGTATATATGTAATGTATATTATCTTTTCATATAATTTTATATTGCTTATATTTGCGATAATAGCTAAATCGTAAATGTATGACTTTATATTATTATTTGACTGTTATATCGTTATTTAGCTTATGTTGTTAGGATGTATATAAAATGTGCTCAGTTAGGCTTGATTGTCAAACTACTGTAATTATCGCTTGTCGCTCGTTATACTGCCGGCTTCTGAGCTGCAGTTGTCCACGTAGCTATCACGTGATCGAGGGGGGGTGTCCTCACCTCTTGTGAAGTAGTCAGTCTGCTGGAGACTCGCTTGCTGGTTGGACAGCTTGTCTGTCTGACAGTCTGCTGGAGACTCGCTTGCTGGTTGGACAGCTTGTCTGTCTGACAGTCTGCTGGAGACTCGCTTGCTGGTTGGACAGATTGTCTGTCTCATTATTCTTGTTAGTTCTGTAGAACTTTGTTCACAGAACATTGTATAGACTTACTGATTTTCGACGTTGTACTGAGGTTGTGTGTCACATAGACACTCTGAACATCTCAGGTCCCGAGCTATAGCTTCTGACCTAATTTTGTACTGGTTTCTGTGTATTGTCACAGTCGTGTTTTTCCTATGCTGAACATAGATTCAGACTTATGGGAGTTTTGTGGAGGATCTGCTGATGGTCCCTACTTAGTGTCGTTATATTATTTCCCAGTTCCTGATTCTGTGTCGCTGTCGCTTGATATTACATTGCTATTGGGCTTAGCATTCTTTGTTGTTCAAGCAGACTGTTCGGGTTGCCAGTCGGTCAAGAAGTTAGTTTATTTGAGGATTTTGTCAGTCACTTGTTTAAGTCTTATTCGAGTCTTGAGACATAGCTAACTACTTAAGAGCACTTACATGCATACACACACTTGTACATATTTGTAATATCTTATTAAATGTTAATGTACCTGACGGTACTTAAGAATTATAAATGTGATATGTGCTTTCAGCACAATAATATTGAACTCGAGAGATTGATTTTATTTTGATTGCTGTGATTTAATTTACTTTGATAATATACCTCTAGACAACTTATAGACTTAATAAATTTATTAAATTTTAATTTCTCTAGTTAGTAGCCTACCAGTTGTAATCCTAAAGCACTATTGAACCATACTGAATTTTAATGGATAATTGGACAAGGATACTGACTACTTGTTACGAAAACCCAGTAACAGGC
>NC_091353.1:17571361-17593685 GCF_038502225.1 Cherax quadricarinatus
AGGAAGGCCAGGACGAATGAAGCCAAACTACAAGAAAGGGGACTACACAGGAATGAGGAACTACCTGAACGGGGTTCAGTGGGACAGAGAACTGGCAGGGAAGCCAGTTAATGAGATGATGGAATATGTAGCAACAAAATGCAAGGAGGCTGAGGAGAGGTTTGTACCCAAGGGTAACAGGATTAATGAAAAAGCCAGGATGAGCCCATGGTTTACCCAAAGGTGCAGGGAGGCAAAAACCAAGTGTGCTAGGGAATGGAAGAAATATAGAAGGCAAAGGACCCAGGAGAATAAGGAGAACAGTCGTAGAGCCAGAAACGAATATGCACAGATAAGAAGGGAGGCCCAAAGACAATATGAAAATGACATAGCAGCGAAAGCCAAATCTGACCCGAAACTGTTGTACAGCCAGATCAGGAGGAAAACAACAGTCAAGGACCAGGTAATCAGGCTAAGGAAGGAAGGAGGAGAGACAACAAGAAATGACCGTGAAGTATGTGAAGAACTCAACAAGAGATTCAAAGAAGTGTTCACAGAGGAGACAGAAGGGACTCCAGAAAGACGGAGAGGTGGGGCACACCACCAAGTGCTGGACACAGTGCACACAACCGAGGAAGAAGTGAAGAGGCTTCTGAGTGAGCTAGATACCTCAAAGGCAATGGGGCCAGATAACATCTCCCCATGGGTATTGAGAGAGGGAGCAGAGGCGCTATGTGTACCCCTAACAACAATATTCAATACATCTATCGAAACAGGAAGATTGCCTGAGGCATGGAAGACAGCAAATGTAGTCCCAATCTTTAAAAAAGGAGACAGACATGAAGCATTAAACTACAGACCAGTGTCACTGACATGTATAGTATGCAAAATCATGGAGAAGATTATCAGGAGAAGAGTGGTGGAACACCTAGAAAGGAATGATCTCATCAACAGCAGCCAACATGGTTTCAGGGACGGGAAATCCTGTGTCACAAACCTACTGGAGTTCTATGACATGGTGACAGCAGTAAGACAAGAGAGAGAGGGGTGGGTGGATTGCATTTTCTTGGACTGCAAGAAGGCGTTTGACACAGTTCCACACAAGAGATTGGTGCAAAAACTGGAGGACCAAGCAGGGATAACAGGGAAGGCACTACAATGGATCAGGGAATGCTTGTCAGGAAGACAGCAGCGAGTCATGGTACGTGGCGAGGTGTCAGAGTGGGCACCTGTGACCAGCGGGGTCCCACAGGGGTCAGTCCTAGGACCAGTGCTGTTTCTGGTATTTGTGAACGACATGACGGAAGGAATAGACTCTGAGGTGTCCCTGTTTGCAGATGACGTGAAGTTGATGAGAAGAATACACTCGATCGAAGACCAGGCAGAACTACAAAGGGATCTGGACAGGCTGCAGACCTGGTCCAGCAATTGGCTCCTGGAGTTCAATCCCACCAAGTGCAAAGTCATGAAGATTGGGGAAGGGCAAAGAAGGCCGCAGACGGAGTACAGTCTAGGGGGTCAGAGACTACAAACCTCACTCAAGGAAAAAGATCTTGGGGTGAGTATAACACCAGGCACATCTCCTGAAGCGCACATCAACCAAATAACTGCTGCAGCATATGGGCGCCTAGCAAACCTCAGAACAGCATTCCGACATCTTAATAAGGAATCATTCAGGACCCTGTACACCGTGTATGTTAGGCCCATATTGGAGTATGCGGCACCAGTTTGGAACCCACACCTAGCCAAGCACGTGAAGAAACTAGAGAAAGTGCAAAGGTTTGCAACAAGACTAGTCCCAGAGCTAAGAGGTATGTCCTACGAGGAGAGGTTAAGGGAAATCAACCTGACGACACTGGAGGACAGGAGAGATAGGGAGGACATGATAACGACATACAAAATACTGAGAGGAATTGACAAGGTGGACAAAGACAGGATGTTCCAGAGATTGGACACAGTAACAAGGGGACACAGTTGGAAGCTGAAGACACAGATGAATCACAGGGATGTTAGGAAGTATTTCTTCAGCCACAGAGTAGTCAGTAAGTGGAATAGTTTGGGAAGCGATGTAGTGGAGGCAGGATCCATACATAGCTTTAAGCAGAGGTATGATAAAGCTCACGGCTCAGGGAGAGTGACCTAGTAGCGATCAGTGAAGGGGCGGGGCTAGGAGCTCTGACTCGACCCCCGCAACCTCAACTAGGTGAGTACAACTAGGTGAGTACACACACACACACACACACACTCACTCACTCACCACACACACACACACACCACACACACACACACTACACACACACACACACACGCACACACACACACACACACACACACACACACACACACACACACACACACACACACATACACACACACACACACACACACACACACACACACACATAAACACACACACACACACACACACACACACACACACACACACACACACACACACACACACACACACACACACACACACACACACACCCCTGCAACCAGGGGTGAGTACACACACACACACACTCACTCACTCACCACACACACACACACACCACACACACACAACACACAACACACAACACACACACACACACACACACACACACATACACACACACACACACACACACACACACACACACACACATCGAGGACAGGTATGAGAAACTTCCTGCAGGAGGTTCAGTGGGACAGAGAAATGGTAGGAAAATCAGTAAACGAGATGATGGAATATGTGGCAACAAAGTGCAAGGAGGCAGAGGAAAGTTTTGTTCCCAAGGGAAACAGAAATAATAGGAAGACCAAAACGAGTCCTTGGTTTACCCGAAGGTGTAGGGAGGCAAAAACTAAGTGCAACAGAGAATGGAAAAGGTACAGGAGGCATAGGACCCAGGAAAACAAGGAGATTAGTAGAAGAGCCAGAAACGAGTATGCGCAGATAAGGAGGGAGGCCCAGCGACAGTATGAAAACGACATAGCATCGAAAGTCAAATCTGACTCGAAACTGCTGTATAGCCACATTAGGAGGAAGACAACAGTCAAGGACCAGGTGATAAGGCTGAGGAAAGAAGGTGGAGAACTCACAAGAAACGATCAAGAGGTATGTGAGGAGCTCAACACGAGATTTAAGGAAGTATTTACAGTAGAGACAGGAAGGACTCTGAGGGGACAGACCAGATGGGGACACCAACAAGGAATACACCAACAAGTGTTGGACGACATACATACAGATGAGGAGGAGGTGAAGAAACTGCTAAGGGACATCGATACCTCAAAGGCAATGGGACCGGACAACATCTCTCCATGGGTCCTTAGAGAGGGAGCAGATATGTTGTGCGTACCACTTACCACAATCTTCAACACATCCCTGGAAACTGGGCAACTACCTGAGGTATGGAAGACGGCAAATGTAGTTCCCATTTTCAAAAAAGGAGACAGAAAAGAGGCACTAAACTATAGACCTGTGTCATTGACGTGTATAGTATGCAAAATTATGGAGAAGATTATCAGGAGGAGAGTGGTGGAGCACCTGGAACGGAACAGGAGTATAAATGCCAACCAGCACGGATTCACGGAAGGCAAATCCTGTGTCACAAACCTTCTGGAGTTTTATGATAAAATAACAGAAGTAAGACAAGAGAGAGAGGGGTGGGTTGATTGCATCTTCTTGGACTGCAAGAAGGCCTTTGACACAGTTCCTCACAAGAGATTAGTGCAGAAGCTAGAGCATCAGGCGCATATAACAGGAAGGGCACTGCAATGGATCAGAGAATACCTGACAGGGAGGCAACAACGAGTCATGGTACGTAATGATGTATCACAGTGGGCACCTGTGACGAGCGGGGTCCCACAGGGGTCGGTCCTAGGACCAGTGCTATTTTTGGTATATGTGAACGACATGACGGAAGGGTTAGACTCAGAAGTGTCCCTGTTTGCAGATGATGTGAAGTTAATGAGGAGAATTAAATCTGATGAGGACCAGGCAGGACTTCAAAGAGACCTGGACAGACTGGACACCTGGTCCAGCAAATGGCTTCTCGAATTTAATCCTGCCAAATGCAAAGTCATGAAGATAGGGGAAGGGCACAGAAGACCACAGACAGAGTATAGGCTAGGTGGCCAAAGACTGCAAACCTCACTCAAGGAGAAAGATCTTGGGGTGAGTATAACACCGAGCATGTCTCCGGAAACACACATCAATCAGATAACTGCTGCAGCATATGGGCGCCTGGCAAACCTGAGAACAGCATTCCGACACCTTAGTAAGGAATCATTCAAGACACTGTACACCGTGTATGTCAGGCCCATACTGGAGTATGCAGCACCTGTTTGGAACCCGCACTTGATAAAGCACGTCAAGAAACTAGAGAAAGTACAAAGGTTTGCAACAAGGTTAGTTCCAGAGCTAAGGGGAATGTCCTATGAAGAAAGATTAAGGGAAATCGGCCTGACGACACTGGAGGACAGGAGGGTCAGGGGAGACATGATAACGACATATAAAATACTGCGTGGAATAGACAAGGTGGACAAGGACAGGATGTTCCAGGGAGGGGACACAGAAACAAGAGGCCACAATTGGAAGTTGAAGACACAAATGAGTCAGAGAGATAGTAGGAAGTATTTCTTCAGTCATAGAGTTGTAAGGCAGTGGAATAGCCTAGAAAATGACGTACACACACACACACACACAACACACACACACAACACACACAGACACACACACACACACACACACACACACACACACACACACACACACACACACACACACACACACACACACACACACACACACACACACACACACACACACACAAAGAGACCTGGACAGGCTACAAGCCTGGTCCAGCAACTGGCTCCTTGAATTTAACCCTGCCAAATGCAAAGTCATGAAGATTGGGGAAGGGCAAAGAAGACCGCAGACACAATATAGTTTAGATGGCCAAAGACTGCAAACCTCACTCAAGGAAAAAGATCTGGGGGTGAGTATAACACCGAGCATATCTCCTGAGGCGCACATCAATCAGATAACTGCTGCAGCATACGGGCGCCTGGCAAACCTACGGATAGCGTTCCGATACCTCAGTAAGGATTCGTTTAAGACTCTGTATACCATTTACGTCAGGCCCATACTGGAGTATGCAGCACCAGTTTGGAATCCACACCTAGTCAAGCACGTCCAGAAATTAGAGAAAGTGCAAAGGTTTGCAACAAGACTAGTCCCAGAGCTACGGGGATTGTCCTACGAAGAAAGGTTGAGGGAAATCGGCCTGATGACACTGGAGGACAGGAGGGTCAGGGGAGACATGATAACGACATATAAAATACTGCGCGGAATAGACAAGGTGGACAAAGACGGGATGTTCCAGAGATGGGACACAGACACAAGAGGTCACAATTGGAAGTTGAAGACCCAGATGAATCAAAGGGATGTTAGGAAGTATTTCTTCAGTCATAGAGTAGTCAGGCCGTGGAATAGCCTAGAAAGTGACGTAGTGGAGGCGGGAACCATACATAGTTTTAAGGCGAGGTATGATAGAGCTCATGGGGCAGGGAGAGAGAGGGTCTAGTAGCAATCAGCGAAGAGGCGGGGCCAGGAGCTGTGACTCGACCCCTGCAACCACAAATAGGTGAGTACAAATAGGTGAGTACACACAACACACACACACAACACACACACACAACACACACACACACACAGCACACACACAACACACACACAACACACACACAACACACACACACAACACACACAACACACACACACACACACACACACACACACACACACACACACACACACACACACACACACACAACACACATAACACACACACACAACACACACACACAACACACACCAACACACACACACACACACACACACACAACACACACCTACAACACACACACACAACACACACACAACACACACACAACACACACACAACACACACACAACACACATACACACACCAGTTTGGAATCCACACCTAGCCAAGCACGTCAAGAAATTAGAGAAAGTGCAAAGGTTTGCAACAAGACTAGTCCCAGAGCTACGGGGATTGTCCTACAAAGAAAGGTTGAGGGAAATCGGCCTGACGACACTGGAGGACAGGAGGGTCAGGGGAGACATGATAACGACATATAAAATACTGCGCAGAATAGACAAGGTGGACAAAGACGGGATGTTCCACAGACACAAGAGGTCACAATTGGAAGTTGAAGACTCAGATGAATCAAAGGGATGTTAGGAAGTATTTCTTCAGTCATAGAGTAGTCAGACCGTGGAATAGCCTAGAAAGTGAAGTAGTGGAGGCGGGAACCATACATAGTTTTAAGGCGAGGTATGATAAAGCTCATGGAGCAGGGAGAGAGAGGACCTAGTAGCAATCAGTGAAGAGGCGGGGCCAGGAGCTATGATTCGTCCCCTGCAACCACAAATAGGTGAGTACAAATAGATGAGTACACACACACACACACACACACACTCACACTCACACTCGCACACACACACACACACGCATATACAACAGGCCTAGTGTCTAATCGACATCTGCCTAGGACACAATGGTAAGACACACACACACACACACACACACACACACACACACACACACACACACACACAGATGATGTGAAGCTGATGAGAAGAATTAAATCGGATGAGGATGAGGCAGGACTGCAAAGAGACCTGGACAGGCTGGACATGTGGTCCAGAAACTGGCTTCTCGAATTCAACCCTGCCAAATGCAAAGTCATGAAGATTGGGGAGGGGCAAAGAAGACCGCAGACAGAGTATGGGCTAGGTGGACAAAGACTACAGACCTCACTCAGGGAAAAAGACCTTGGGGTGACCATAACACCGAGCACGTCACCAGAGGCACATATCAACCAAATAACTGCTGCAGCATACGGGCGCCTGGCAAACCTGAGAATAGCGTTCCGATACCTTAATAAGGAATCGTTCAAGACACTGTACACTGTGTATGTTAGGCCCATACTGGAGCATGCAGCACCAGTCTGGAACCCACACCTGGTCA
The DNA here is from genome assembly GCF_038502225.1 of Cherax quadricarinatus. Classification (NCBI taxonomy): domain Eukaryota; kingdom Metazoa; phylum Arthropoda; class Malacostraca; order Decapoda; family Parastacidae; genus Cherax; species Cherax quadricarinatus. The sequence goes on from NC_091353.1 coordinate 17,578,387, forward strand.
AGCACGTCAAGAAGTTAGAGAAAGTACAAAGGTTTGTAACAAGGCTAGTCCCAGAGCTCAGGGAAATGTCGTACGAGGAAAGGATGAGGGAAATCGGACTGACGACACTGGAGGACAGAAGGGTCAGGGAAGGCATGATAACGACATAAAAGATACTGCGGGGAATAGACAAGGTGGACAGAGACAGGATGTTCCAGAGAGGGGACACAGAAACAAGGGGTCACAACTGGAAGCTGAAGACTCAGACAAGTCACAGGGACGTGAGGTAGTATTTCTTCAGTCATATAGTCGTCAGGAAGTGGAATAGCCTAGCAAGTGAAGTCGTGGAGGCAGGAACCATTCATAGTTTTAAGAAGAGGTATGACAAAGCTCAGGAAGCAGAGAGGGAGAGGACCTAGTAGCGATCAGTGAAGAGGCGGGGCCAGGAGCTGAGTCTCGACCCCTGCAACCACAATTAGGCGAGTACACACACACACACACACACACACACACACACACACACACACACACACACACACACTCACCAGGTGTGGTTGTGAGGCAGATCGTGTGGTCTTGGGCTGGCAGGTAGGGTGAGGCAGACCATTGGCAGGAGGCAGAGATGTGATGCTGGGCTTTATCTCCAGAGAAGACAGACTGCGGAACCATGTACGGCTCTTGCCCGTCCGTGTGTCGTCCGTAGCATCTGGGTAAGTTGGGGATATCCTGGCCAAGCCGAGGGTCAGCAGTGCCTGTGTTGAGAAAGACTCAATTATTAAGCTATGAAGCGAAGGTAGGAAAGTGGGGGGGGGAGGGAATCTCCCTTTACTCGGATCAAAACTGATTGCCTCCTATACCCCGGGTGCCGTGTGGCTCCTACGGGTTTAGTGCTTCCCCATCAGTGTGATATTAGGTTTAAATCCAATCGACCACACGTTACTCTAATCAACACTAATACCCGATATACAAACATATATATATATATATATATATATATATATATATATATATATATATATATATATATATATATATATAATATATATATATATATATATATATATATATATATATATATATACTAGGTAGTAGGTTGGTAGACAGCAACCGCCCAGGGAGGTACTACCGTCCTGCCAAGTGAGTGTAAAACGAAAGCCTGTAATTGTTTTACATGATGGTAGGATTGCTGGTGTCCTTTTTTTCTGTCTCATAAACATGCAAGATTTCAGGTATGTCTTGCTACTTCTACTTAAACTTAGGTCACACTACACATACATGTACAAGCATATATATGTATGTATATATACACATCCCTCTGGGTTTTCTTCTATTTTCTTTCTAGTTCTTGTTGTTGTTTATTTCCTCTTATCTCCATGGGGAAGTGGAACAGAATTCTTCCTCCGTAAGCCATGCGTGTTGTAAGAGGCGACTAAAATGCCAGGAGCAAGGGGCTAGTAACCCCTTCTCCCGTATAAATTACTAAATTTAAAAAGAGAAACTTTCGTTTTTCTTTTTGGGCCACCCTGCCTTGGTGGGATACGGCCGGTTTGTTGAAAAAAAAAAAAAAAAATATATATACTTATATGTACATAAGATATTATATTGTTAGGCGAGTCTGTCTTGGTGGGAAACTGCTAATATGTTAATACAGAAATAATATACATGTGTTATTTATCAATAACAATAACCAAGTGTTATACATTCGTTATTCATCAAGTTGTTAGTAATAAATAACATTAGAAGTGTGTGAAGATGTTGTGGAAGAAGTGAGGAGTGAGGTTGAAGAGAAGTGATGGTGGAAGAAAGAGGTGAAGGGCACCTCAGTTACCACTTACCGTCCTGATCCTCTTCACATCTCTATGAACATTGGTGTTAAGTCTGTTAGTCTTCCTCTTCAACGCTGAAGATAGTTTCTTCTCCACACGTAGTACCTGCCAAAAGTAATTACAGATATTACACTAGAATACTCTCAAGGTAATTCATCATTACTGGTGTTATTACGTGACTATAGATGTTTATATAACTAATGAACAGTTAAACATTGCACTAGGTCTACTGGCTCATGCTAGGCAGGTTCACCTCACATCCAGAACGATTGAGACTAGTTATTATAACCATATTTTTAAAGGGTTGGACGGGTAAGCCAGTGGAAGGCCTCGGTCACATGACCAAAAACTGCAGCTGTGGGTCGTGGTATGACTAAGACCAGCGTCAGGAAACATCGTTCTGTTTACTGACTCAGACTATGTTGAAGGCGCACCTAAGTCCAGGAGCTTTCCTTAATTGATGGTATAACTTAACAAATCCTTGATGACAAGTGAGCTTTGCTCACACCTCTACAACATAATTGTCATCAAAGATTTGTTAAGTTATACCATGAATTAAGAAAAAATCCTGGACTTCACCTTACGAAACAAACAAAACAAATGTGACAGTAATTATGAACAAGGTGGTTCAAGGTCTCGCTTCACACAGCGAGGGACTGGGTTCGATTCCCAGCCAGAGTAGAAACATTGGGCGTGTTTCTTTCCACCTGTTGTCTATGTTACCCACCAGTAAAATGGGTACCTGGGTGTTAGTGGACTGGTGTGGGTCGCATCCTGGGTGTTAGTGGACTGGTGTGGGTCGCATCCTGGGTGTTAGTGGACTGGTGTGGGTCGCATCCTAGGTGTTAGTGGACTGGTGTGGGTCACATCCTGGGTGTTAGTGGACTGGTGTGGGTCGCATCCTGGGTGTTAGTGGACTGGTGTGGGTCGCATCCTGGGTGTTAGTGGACTGGTGTGGGTCGCATCCTGGGTGTTAGTGGACTGGTGTGGGTCGCATCCTGGGTATTAGTGGACTGGTGTGGGTCGCATCCTGGGTGTTAGTGGACTGGTGTGGGTCGCATCCTGGATGTTAGTGGACTGGTGTGGGTCACATCCTGGGTGTTAGTGGACTGGTGTGGGTCGCATCCTGGGTGTTAGTGGACTGGTGTGGGTCACATCCTGGGTGTTAGTGGACTGGTGTGGGTCGCATCCTGGGTATTAGTGGACTGGTGTGGGTCGCATCCTGGGTGTTAGTGGACTGGTGTGGGTCGCATCCTGGATGTTAGTGGACTGGTGTGGGTCACATCCTGGGTGTTAGTGGACTGGTGTGGGTCGCATCCTGCGTGTTAGTGGACTGGTGTGGGTCGCATCCTGGGACAAAACTGACCTAATTTGCGGGAAATGCTCAGCATAACAAGTGTCTTTCTATATAGTAGTATGTCACTGATGTCAACTATGGTCTGTATACCTTGTACATGTACTTGTATACCTTGTACATGTACTTGTATACCTTGTACATGTACTTGTATACCTTGTACATGTACTTGTATACCTTGTACATGTACTTGTATACCTTGTACATGTACTTGTATACCTTGTACATGTACTTGTATACCTTGTACATGTACTTGTATACCTTGTACATGTACTTGTATACCTTGTACATGTACTTGTATACCTTGTACATGTACTTGTATACCTTGTACATGTACTTGTATACCTTGTACATGTACTTGTATACCTTGTACATGTTTACCTGGAGTTTACCTGGAGAGAGTTTCGGGGGTCAACGCCCAGGCGGCCCGGTCTGTGACCAGGCCTCCTGGTGGATCAGCGCCTGATCAACCAGGCTGTTGCTGCTGGCTGCACGCAAACCAACGTACGAGCCACAGCCCGGCTGATCAGGAACTGACTTTAGGTGCTTGTCCAGTGCCAGCTTGAAGACTGCCAGGGGTCTGTTGGTAATCCCCCTTATGTGTGCTGGGAGGCAGTTGAACAGTCTCGGGCCCCTGACACTTATTGTATGGTCTCTTAACGTGCTAGTGACACCCCTGCTTTTCATTGGGGGGATGGTGCATCGTCTGCCAAGTCTTTTGCTTTCGTAGTGAGTGATTTTCGTGTGCAAGTTCGGTACTAGTCCCTCTAGGATTTTCCAGGTGTATATAATCATGTATCTCTCCCTCCTGCGTTCCAGGGAATACAGGTTTAGAAACCTCAAGCGCTCCCAGTAATTGAGGTGTTTTATCTCCGTTATGCGCGCCGTGAAAGTTCTCTGTACATTTTCTAGGTCGGCAATTTCACCTGCCTTGAAAGGTGCTGTTAGAGTGCAGCAATATTCCAGCCTAGATAGAACAAGTGACCTGAAGAGTGTCATCATGGGCTTGGCCTCCCTAGTTTTGAAGGTTCTCATTATCCATCCTGTCATTTTTCTAGCAGATGCGATTGATACAATGTTATGGTCCTTGAAGGTGAGATCCTCCGACATAATCACTCCCAGGTCTTTGACGTTGGTGTTTCGCTCTATTTCGTGGCCAGAATTTGTTTTGTACTCTGATGAAGATTTAATTTCCTCATGTTTACCATATCTGAGTAATTGAAATTTCTCATCGTTGAACTTCATATTGTTTTCTGCAGCCCACTGAAAGATTTGGTTGATGTCCGCCTGGAGCCTTGCAGTGTCTGCAATGGAAGACACTGTCATGCAGATTCGGGTGTCATCTGCAAAGGAAGACACGGTGCTGTGGCTGACATCCTTGTCTATGTCGGATATGAGGATAAGGAACAAGATGGGAGCTAGTACTGTGCCTTGTGGAACAGAGCTTTTCACCGTAGCTGCCTCGGACTTTACTCTGTTGACGACTACTCTCTGTGTTCTGTTAGTGAGGAAATTATAGATCCATCGACCGACTTTTCCTGTTATTCCTTTAGCGCGCATTTTGTGCGCTATTACGCCATGGTCACACTTGTCGAAGGCTTTTGCAAAGTCTGTATATATTACATCTGCATTCTTTTTGTCTTCTAGTGCATTTAGGACCTTGTCGTAGTGATCCAGTAGTTGAGACAGACAGGAGCGACCTGTTCTAAACCCATGTTGCCCTGGGTTGTGTAACTGATGGGTTTCTAGATGGGTGGTGATCTTGCTTCTTAGGACCCTTTCAAAGATTTTTATGATATGGGATGTTAGTGCTATTGGTCTGTAGTTCTTTGCTGTTGCTTTACTGCCCCCTTTGTGGAGTGGGGCTATGTCTGTTGTTTTTAGTAACTGTGGGACGACCCCCGTGTCCATGCTCCCTCTCCATAGGATGGAAAAGGCTCGTGATAGGGGCTTCTTGCAGTTCTTGATGAACACAGAGTTCCATGAGTCTGGCCCTGGGGCAGAGTGCATGGGCATGTCATTTATCGCCTGTTCGAAGTCATTTGGCGTCAGGATAACATCGGATAGGCTTGTGTTAATCAAATTTTGTGGCTCTCTCATAAAAAATTCATTTTGATCTTCGACTCTCAGTCTGGTTAGCGGCTTGCTAAAAACTGAGTCATATTGGGACTTGAGTAGCTCACTCATTTCCTTGCTGTCATCTGTGTAGGACCCATCTTGTTTAAGTAGGGGCCCAATACTGGGCGTTGTTCTCGATTTTGATTTGGCATAGGAGAAGAAATACTTTGGGTTTCTTTCGATTTCATTTATAGCTTTTAGTTCTTCCCGCGATTCCTGACTCCTAAAGGATTCTTTTAGCTTAAGTTCGATGCTTGCTATTTCTCTGACCAGTGTCTCCCTGCGCATTTCAGATATATTGACCTCTTTTAGCCGCTCTGTTATTCTTTCCGTCGCCTGTAAAGGGAGCGCCTGTCTCTTTCTATTTTACATCTACTCCTCCTTTTTCTTAGAGGAATAAGCCTTGTGCATACATCGAGTGCCACCGAGTTAATCTGTTCTAGGCATAAGTTTGGGTCTGTGTTGCTTAGTATATCTTCCCAGCTTATATCGGTTAGGACTTGGTTTACTTGGTCCCACTTTATGTTTTTGTTATTGAAGTTGAATTTGGTGAATGCTCCCTCGTGACTAATCTCATTATGTCGGTCTGGGGCTCCTCGCATACATGACTGAACCTCAATTATGTTGTGATCTGAGTATATTGTTTTTGATATGGTGACATTTCTTATCAGATCATCATTGTTAGTGAAGATGAGGTCTAGTGTATTCTCCAGTCTAGTAGGCTCTATTATTTGTATACCTTGTACATGTACTTGTATACCTTGTACATGTACTTGTATACCTTGTAAGTGTACTTGTAGTAAATAAATATATTATTATTATTATTATTATTATTATTATTATTATTATTATTATTATTATTATTATTATTATTATTATTATTATTATTGTTATTATTATTATTATTATTATTATTATTATTATTATTATTATTATTATTATTATTATTATTATTATTATTATTATTAGTACAGTGGAAAGATAAAATGTTATTAAAAGTCGGGGGAACTTAGGTGGTCACAGTTGTGGCCTCAGTGACGCTGCCGTCACACTGTTTCACTCTTCTACCTCAGTGACGCTGCCGTCACACTGTTTCACTCTTCTACCTCAGTGACGCTGCCGTCACACTGTTTCACTCTTCTACCTCAGTGACGTTGCCGTCACACTGTTTCACTCTTCTACCTCAGTGACGCTGCCGTCACACTGTTTCACTCTTCTACCTCAGTGACGCTGCCGTCACACTGTTTCACTCTTCTACCTCAGTGACGCTGCCGTCACACTGTTTCACTCTTCTACCTCAGTGACGCTGCCGTCACACTGTTTCACTCTTCTACCTCAGTGACGCTGCCGTCACACTGTTTCACTCTTCTACCTCAGTGACGCTGCCGTCACACTGTTTCACTCTTCTACCTCAGTGACGCTGCCGTCACACTGTTTCACTCTTCTACCTCAGTGACGCTGCCGTCACACTGTTTCACTCTTCTACCTCAGTGACGCTGCCGTCACACTGTTTCACTCTTCTACCTCAGTGACGCTGCCGTCACACTGTTTCACTCTTCTACCTCAGTGACGCTGCCGTCACACTGTTTCACTCTTCTACAACTAATGTTGTTAGGAAACACGTATTAACTTATAAAGACAAGTAACGTTTCGCCAGTCATTGCAAAACGTTCGCTTATCGTTTTAATCTGCAGATACGTGTTTGTTAAGATAAGATAAGATAAGATTTCGTTCGGATTTTTAACCCCGGAGGGTTAGCCACCCAGGATAACCCAAGAAAGTCAGTGCGTCATCGAGGACTGTCTAACTTATTTCCATTGGGGTCCTTAATCTTGTCCCCCAGGATGCGACCCACACCAGTCGACTAACACCCAGGTACCTATTTGCTGCTAGGTGAACAGGACAACAGGTGTAAGGAAACGTGTCGAAATGTTTCCACCCGCCGGGAATCGAACCCGGGCCCTACGTGTGTGAAGCGGGAGCTTTAGCCACCAGGCCACCGGGCCACAACTTGTCAATATTACCATCAAGGTTCAGCAACTATGTTACCTAACAAGTGTTTTTCTATACTCTTTCTAGATCTACGTATTTTTTTCCAACTTGAATTCAATTACCGAGAGCGCTTGAGGTTCCTAAACCTGTACTCCCTGGAACGCAGGAGGGAGAGATACATGATTATATACACCTGGAAAATCCTAGAGGGACTAGTACCGAACTTGCACACGAAAATCACTCACTACGAAAGCAAAAGACTTGGCAGACGATGCAACATCCCCCCAATGAAAAGCAGGGGTGTCACTAGCACGTTAAGAGACCATACAATAAGTGTCAGGGGCCCGAGACTGTTCAACTGCCTCCCAGCACACATAAGGGGGATTACCAACAGACCCCTGGCAGTCTTCAAGCTGGCACTGGACAAGCACCTAAAGTCAGTTCCTGACCAGCCGGGCTGTGGCTCGTACGTTGGTTTGCGTGCAGCCAGCAGTAGCAGCCTGGTTGATCAGGCTCTGATCCACCAGGAGGCCTGGTCACAGACCGGGCCGCGGGGGCGTTGACCCCCGGAACTCTCTCCAGGTAAACTCCAGTTAAACTTCTGCGAGTCCTGTCTCGGTTACATATTTTCATCACGTTATTTATGTCCCCTTTATTTATTCGTGTCTTGTGTACCTGGTATATATCCTCCCTAATTCTACGTGTTTCCAGTGAGTGTAAGTTAAGTCTCCTCAGTCTATCCTACTAGCAGAAATATGTGATACATGGGATCATCTTTCTCATTCTTTTCTAAATGTTTTCCAGAGCTAAATATTTATGTCCATTCTGTAATACGTGACCAGAACTGTGCAGCATAATCTATATGAAGCCTTAATGAGGATATATGAAGCCTTAATGAGGATATATGAAGCCTTAATAAGGATATATGAAGCCTTAATAAGGATATATGCAGCCTTAATAAGGATATATGAAGCCTTAATAAGGATATATGCAGCCTTAATAAGGATATATGAAACCTTAATAAGGATATATGCAGCCTTAATAAGGATATATGAAGCCTTAATAAGGATATATGCAGCCTTAATAAGGATATATGAAGCCTTAATAAGGATATATGCAGCCTTAATAAGGATATATGCAGCCTTAATAAGGATATATGAAGCCTTAATAAGGATATATGCAGCCTTAATAAGGATATATGAAGCCTTAATAAGGATATATGCAGCCTTAATAAGGATATATGAAGCCTTAATAAGGATATATGCAGCCTTAATAAGGATATATGCAGCCTTAATAAGGATATATGAAGCCTTAATAAGGATATATGCAGCCTTAATAAGGATATATGAAGCCTTAATAAGGATATATGCAGCCTTAATAAGGATATATGAAGCCTTAATTAGGATATATGAAGCCTTAATAAGGATATATGAAGCCTTAATAAGGATATATGAAGCCTTAATAAGGATATATGAAGCCTTAATAAGGATATATGAAGCCTTAATAAGGATATATGAAGAATTAATAAGGATATATGAAGCCTTAATAAGGATATATGAAGCCTTAATAAGGATATATGAAGCCTTAATAAGTATATATGAAGCCTTAATAAGGATATATGAAGCCTTAATAAGGATATATGAAGCCTTAATAAGGATATATGCAGCCTTAATAAGGATATATGAAGCCTTAATAAGGATATATGAAGCCTTAATAAGGATATATGAAGCCTTAATAAGGATATATGCAATAAGGATATATGAAGCCTTAATAAGGATATATGAAGCCTTAATAAGGATATATGAAGCCTTAATAAGGATATATGAAGCCTTAATAAGGATATATGCAGCCTTAATAAGGATATATGAAGCCTTAATAAGGATATATGAAGCCTTAATAAGGATATATGCAGCCTTAATAAGGATATATGAAGCCTTAATAAGGATATATGAAGCCTTAATAAGGATATATGAAGCCTTAATAAGGATATATGAAGCCTTAATAAGGATATATGCAGCCTTAATAAGGATATATGAAGCCTTAATAAGGATATATGAAGCCTTAACAAGGATATATGCAGCCTTAATAAGGATATATGAAGCCTTAATAAGGATATATGAAGCCTTAACAAGGATATATGAAGCCTTAATAAGGATATATGAAGCCTTAATAAGGATATATGAAGCCGTAATAAGGATATATGAAGCCTTAACAAGGATATATGAAGCCTTAACAAGGATATATGAAGCCTTAATAAGGATATATGAAGCCTTAATAAGGATATATGAAGCCTTAATAAGGATATATGAAGCCTTAATAAGGATATATGAAGCCGTAATAAGGATATATGAAGCCTTAACAAGGATATATGAAGCCTTAACAAGGATATATGAAGCCTTAATAAGGATATATGAAGCCTTAATAAGGATATATGAAGCCGTAATAAGGATATATGAAGCCTTAACAAGGATATATGAAGCCTTAACAAGGATATATGAAGCCTTAACAAGGATATATGAAGCCTTAATAAGGATATATGAAGCCTTAATAAGGATATATGAAGCCTTAATAAGGATATATGAAGCCTTAACAAGGATATATGAAGCCTTAACAAGGATATATGCAGCCTTAACAAGGATATATGAAGCCTTAACAAGGATATATGAAGCCTTAATAAGGATATATGAAGCCTTAATAAGGATATATGAAGCCTTAATAAGGATATATGAAGCCTTAACAAGGATATATGAAGCCTTAATAAGGATATATGCAGCCTTAATAAGGATATATGAAGCCTTAATAAGGATATATGAAGCCTTAACAAGGATATATGCAGCCTTAATAAGGATATATGAAGCCTTAACAAGGATATATGAAGCCTTAATAAGGATATATGAAGCCTTAATAAGGATATATGAAGCCGTAATAAGGATATATGAAGCCTTAACAAGGATATATGAAGCCTTAACAAGGATATATGAAGCCTTAATAAGGATATATGAAGCCTTAATAAGGATATATGAAGCCTTAACAAGGATATATGAAGCCTTAACAAGGATATATGAAGCCTTAATAAGGATATATGAAGCCTTAATATGGATATATGAAGCCTTAATAAGGATATATGAAGCCTTAACAAGGATATATGAAGCCTTAAGAAGGATATATGAAGTATAACATGACTCGCTTATACTTCTTGAGATGAAGGTAAGAATTTCATCAGGTTTATTGCCAACAAAGGTTCAATAAGATGTATATTATTTAACTTATAACGATCCTAGTTATTTTATTTTTCCTAGGATAAGAACCTTACACTTCTCTACATTGAACTGCATCTGCCGCTTCTCAGACCACAACAACGACCTTTCCAACCTGGTCTGTTGTAGTATATTATCCTAGTATTATCCTAACACCACAAGACTTTGAAAAGGTAATAAACAACATACCCATGTACTCTGCCCCATGCCCAGACTCGTGGAACTCCGTGTTCATCAAGAACTGCAAGAAGCCCCTATCACGAGCCTTCAACATTTTATGGAGATTGAGCATGTACACGGGGGTCATCCCACACACACTAAAAACAACATACATAGCCCCACTCCAAAACGGTGGCAGTAAAGCAATTGTAAAGAACTACAGACCGATAGCACTAACATCCCATATAAAAATCTTTGAGAGGGTTCTAAGAAGCAAGATCACCAACCACCTAGATACCCATCAGTTACACAACCCAGGGCAACACGGGTTTAGAACAGGTCGCTCCTGCCTGTTCCAGCTACTGGACCACTATGACAAGGTCCTGGATGCTGTAGACGATAAACAAAATACAGATGTAGTATAACTTCCTGACAAATAGAACACAAAGAGTAATAGTAAACAGAGTAAAGTCTGAGGCAGCTACGGTAAAAACTCTGTTCCACAAGGCACAGTACTCGCTCCTATTCTATTCCTCATCCTCATTTCTGACACAGACAGAGATGTAAGCCATAGCTTACAATCCCTGTGTGTCCTAACACAATCCCTGTGTGTCCTAACACAATCCCTGTGTGTCCTAACAATCCTTGTGTGTCGTAACACAATCTCTGTGCGTCGTAACACAATCCCTGTGTGCCCTAACAATCCATGTGTGTCCTAACACAATCCCTGTGTGCCATAACACAATCCCTGTGTGTCCTAAGACAATCCCTGTGTGTCCTAACACAACCCCGGTTTGTCTTAACACAATCCCTGTGTATCCTAACACAATCCCAGTGTGTCCTAACAATCACTGTGTCCTAACAATCACTGTGTCCATACAATCACTGTGTCCTAACAATCACTGTGTCCTAATAATCGCTGTCCTAACAGTCACTGTGCCCTAACAATCACTGTGTCCTAACAATCACTGTGTCATAACAATCCCTGTATCCTAACAATCGCTGTGTGCTAACAATCACTGTGTCCTAACAATCGCTGTGTCTTAACAATCACTGTGTGTCCTAACAATCACTATGTCCTTACAATCACTGTGTCCTAACAATCACTGTGAGTTCTAACAATCACTGTGTCCTAACAATCACTGTGTCATAACAATCCCTGTATCCTAACAATCGCTGTGTGCTAACAATCACTGTGTCCTAACAATCGCTGTGTCCTAACAATCACTGTGTGTCCTAAAAATCACTATGTCCTTACAATCACTGTGTCCTAACAATCACTGTGAGTCCTAACAATCACTGTGTCCTCACAATCACTGTGTCCTAACAATCACTGTGAGTCCTAACAATCACTGTGTCCTTACAATCGCTGTGTCCTAACAATCACTCTGTGTCCAAACAATCCCTGTGTGTACAATCAATCACTGTGTCCTAACAATCACTATGTGTCCAAACAATCGCTGCGTCCTAACAATCGGTGTCCTAACAATCGCTGTGTGTCCTAACAATCGATGTGTCCTAACAATCGCTGTGTGTACTAACAATCGCTGTGTCCTAACAATCGCAGTGACCTAACAATCGCTGTGTTTACTAACAATCGCTCTGTCCTAACAATAACTATGTGTCCTAACAATCACTGTGTGTCCTAACAATCGTTGTGTGTTCTAACAATCGCTGTGTGTCCTAACAATCACTGTGTGTCCTAACAATAGATGTGTCCTAACAATTACTGTGTGTCCTGACAATCGCTGGGCCCTAACAATCACTGTGTACAAACAATCGCCGTGTGTCCTAACAAACGCTGTGTGTCTTAACAATCACTGTGTGTCCTGACAATCGCTGTGTCCTAACAATCGCTGTGTCCTGACAATCGCTGTGTCCTAACAATCGTTGTGTCCTAACAATTGCTGTGTCCTCACAATCGCTGTGTCCTAACAATGGCTGTGTCCTAACAATCGCTGTGTGTCTTAATAATCGCTGTGTGTCCTAACAATCGCTGTGTGTCCTAACAATAGCTGTGAACTAACAATCGCTGTGTGTTCTAACAATCGCTGTGTGTCCTAACAATCGCTGTGTGTTCTAACAATCGCTGTGTGTCCTAACAATCGCTGTGTGTCCTAACAATCGCTGTGTGTCCTAACAATCGCTGTGTGTCCTAACAATAGCTGTGAACTAACAATCGCTGTGTGTTCTAACAATCGCTGTGTGTCCTAACAATCGCTGTGTGTTCTAACAATCGCTGTGTGTCCTAACAATCGCTGTGTGTCCTAACAATCGCTGTGAACTAACAATCGCTGTGTGTTCTAACAATCGCTGTGTGTCCTAACAATCGCTGTGTGTCCTAACAATCGCTGTGTACTAACAATCGCTGTGTACTAACAATCGCTGTGTGTCCTAACAATCGCTGTGTACTAACAATCGCTGTGTGTAGTAACAATCGCTGTGTACTAACAATCGCTGTGTACTAACAATCGCTGTGTACTAACAATCGCTGTGTACTAACAATCGCTGTATGTCCTAACAATCACTGTGTGTCCTAAGAAACGCTGTGATCTTACAATCACTGTGTACTAACAATCACTGTGTACTAACAATCACTGTGTACTAACAATCACTGTGTACTAACAATCACTGTGTACTAACAATCACTGTGTACTAACAATCACTGTGTACTAACAATCACTGTGTACTAACAATCGCTGTGTGTACTAACAATCGCTGTGTCCCAACAATCGTTGTGTCCTAAGAATTGATGTGTCCTGACAATCGTTGTGTCCTAACAATCGCTGTGTCCAAACAATCGCTGTGTGTCCTAACAATCGCTGTGTCCTAACAATCGTTGTGTGTCCTTACAATCGCTGTGTACTAACAATCGCTGTGTCCTAACAATCACTGTGTGTCCTAACAATCTGGAGTTTACCTAGAGTTTACCTGGAGAGAGTTCCGGGGGTCAACGCCCCCGCGGCCCGGTCTGTGACCAGGCCTCCTGGTGGATCAGAGCCTGATCAACCAGGCTGTTGCTGCTGGCTGCACGCAAATCAACGTACGAGCCACAGCCCGGCTGATCCGGAACTGACTTTAGGTGCTTGTCCAGTGCCAGCTTGAAGACTGCCAGGGGTCTGTTGGTAATCCCCCTTATGTGTGCTGGGAGGCAGTTGAACAGTCTCGGGCCCCTGACACTTATTGTATGGTCTCTTAACGTGCTAGTGACACCCCTGCTTTTCATTGGGGGGATGGTGCATCGTCTGCCAAGTCTTTTGCTTTCGTAGTGAGTGATTTTCGTGTGCAAGTTCGGTACTAGTCCCTCTAGGATTTTCCAGGTGTATATAATCATGTATCTCTCCCTCCTGCGTTCCAGGGAATACAGGTTTAGAAACCTCAAGCGCTCCCAGTAATTGAGGTGTTGTCGCTGTGTCCTAACAATCACTGTGTGTCCTAACAATCACTGTGTACTAACAATCGCTGTGTACTAACAATCGCTGTGTACTAACAATCGCTGTGTACTAACAATCGCTGTGTACTAACAATCACTGTGTACTAACAATCGCTGTGTACTAACAATCGCTGTGTACTAACAATCACTGTATTTACCTGGAGTTTACCTGGAGTTTACCTGGAGAGAGTTCCGGGGGTCAACGCCCCCGCTGCCCGGTCTGTGACCTGGCCTCCTGGTGGATCAGAGCATGATCAACCAGGCTGTTACTGCTGGCTGCACGCAATCCAACGTACGAACCACAGCCTGGCTGGTCAGGTATAGACTTTAGGTGCTTGTCCAGTGCCTGCTTGAAGACTGCCAGGGGTCCATTGGTAATCCCCCTTATGTATGCTGGGAGGCAGTTGAACAGTCTCGGGCCCCTGACACTTAATTTATTGTCTCTTAACGTGCTAGTAACACCCCTGCTTTTCATTGGGGGGATGTTGCATCGTGTCCTAACAATCGCTGTGTGTACTAACAATCGCTGTGTGTACTAACAATCGCTGATTCCTAACAATCACGGTGAGTCCTAACAACCACTGTGTCCTAACAATCACTGTGTGTCCTAACAATCGCTGTGTGCTAAGAATAGCTGTGTCCTAACAATCACTGTGGGTCCTAACAATCACTGTGCGTCCTAACAATCACTGTGTGTCCTAACAATCACTGTGTGTCCTAACAATCGCTGTGTACTAACAATCGTTGTGTCCTAACAATCGCTGTGTGTCCTAACAATCGCTGTGTCCTAACAATCACTGTGTGTCCTAACAATCGTTGTTTACTAACAATCACTGTGTGTACTAACAATCCGTGTGTGTCCTAACAATCACTGTGTGTCCTAACAATCACTGTGTGTCCTAATAATCGCTGTGTCCTAACAATCACTGTGCCCTAACAATCGCTGTGTCCTAACAATCACGGTGTGTCCTAATAATCACTGTGTGTCCTAACAATCGCTGTGTGTCCTAACAATTGCTGTGTCCTAACAATCCCTGTGTCCTAACAATCACTGTGTGTTCTAACAATCACTGTGTGTCCTAACAATCGCTGTGTCCTAACAATCGCTGTATCCTAACTATCGATGTGTGTCCTAACAATTGCTGTGTCGTAATAATCACTGTGTGTCCTAACAATCGCTG